>NW_026985600.1:0-55175 GCF_018555375.3 Anguilla rostrata | reverse complement strand
TGCTAGGGTGTTGCTAGGTGGTTGCTATGGAGTTCTAGGTGGTTGCTAGGGTGTTGCTAGGGGGTTGCTAGGGTATTCTAAGTGGTTGCTAGGATGTTGCTAGGTGGTTGCTATGGAGTTCTAGGTGGTTGCTATGGTGTTGCTAGGTGGTTGCTATGGAGTTCTAGGCCGTTGCTAGGGTGTTGCTAGGTGGTTGCTATGGAGTTCTAGGTGGTTGCTAGGGTGTTGCTAGGGTGTTGCTAGGGTGTTGCTAGGTGGTTGCTATGGAGTTCTAGGCGGTTGCTAGGGTGTTGCTAGGTGGTTGCTATGGAGTTCTAGGTGGTTGCTAGGGTGTTGCTAGGGGGTTGCTAGGGTATTCTAAGTGGTTGCTAGGATGTTGCTAGGTGGTTGCTATGGAGTTCTAGGCGGTTTCTATGGTGTTGCTAGGCGGTTGCTATGGAGTTCTAGGCCGTTGCTATGGTGTTGCTAGGTGGTTGCTATGGAGTTCTAGGTGGTTGCTAGGGTGTTGCTAGGTGGTTGCTATGGAGTTCTAGGCGGTTGCTATGGTGTTGCTAGGTGGTTGCTATGGAGTTCTAGGCGGTTGCTAGGGTGTTGCTAGGTGGTTGCTATGGAGTTCTAGGTGGTTGCTAGGGTGTTGCTAGGGGGTTGCTAGGGGGTTGCTAGGGTATTCTAAGTGGTTGCTAGGATGTTGCTAGGTGGTTGCTATGGAGTTATAGGCGGTTGCTAGGGTGTTGCTAGGCTGTTGCTAGGTCTTTACTGAGTCCAATGACGCGACCCATTGTTCTCTATGACAAACGGTTCAAAAGTTATGAAATATCAAACATCGGCCAATCAGGAAGCGGGGCAAGGCTGATCTACACCAATGGACAAAGGACTCTCTACCATGTCCAATGAGGCATTGTACAATTTGAGGGCAATTTTTTCGCATAGAGATGAATGGCAGAATGTTCAAATCTAGAGAGAGACCAGAGTACTGCTGCTAGAAGACAGGGCATTGTGACATCACAAGGGTGAGAAGACAGAGCATTGTGACATCACAAGGGTGAACATTCCGCCATTCATTCCCTATGGGGAAAAATTGCCCACAAAAATTCAAATTTTTCAAAAACCGTGCAACCAATCTTTCCACAAAGTAATAGCACACCATTCCCGATCAAGCCGCTCGATTTGACATATTGCACGTGTATGTGCTGCGAAAACTCTGGGAGGAGTAGCGGTCCAAAAAACAGGCGGAAGGAATAATAATAATATGCAAATAGTGAGTCTAAGGCAACCACTAATAATATGTGAATAAAGTGTAGTTGCCCTAAGGCAACCACACTAATAATAATATGTGCATAATAATAGTGTAGTTGCCCTAAGGCAACCACACTAATAATAATAGTGTGCTTGCCTAAGGCAACCACACTAATAATATGTGCAATAATAATAGTGTAGTTGCCCTAAGGCAACCACATTAATAATAATAAAGAATATGTGCGATAATAATAGTGTAGTTGCCTGAGACAACCACACTAATAATATGTGCAATAATAATAGTGTAGTTGCCCTAAGGCAACCACACTAATAAAGAATATGTGCAATAATAATAGTGTAGTTGCCCTAAGGCAACCACACTATAAATTGTGCAAAATAGTGTTGCGGCAACACATAATATAATATGTGCAAAAGTGGTTGCACAACACTATATATGTGCAATATGTTAGTTCCCTAAGGCAACCACACTAATAATAATAATATGTGCAATAATAGTAGTGTGCTTGCCTAAGGCAACCACACTAATAATAATAATATGTGCAATAATAATAGTGTGTTTGCCTAAGGCAACCACACTAATAATATGTGCAATAATAATAGTGTGTTTGCCTAAGGCAACCACACTAATAAATAATATGTGCGATAATAATAGTGTGATTGCCTAAGGCAACCACACTAATGATTGCCTAAGGCAACCACACTAATAATAATCCGAACAGATACAATAGGGTTCCACCAGCTTCGCTGCTTGGACCCCTAATAATAATAATAATTAAAGCCGCAAGCGGCGTTGGGAGGGGTCCAACCATTGGCACAATGCGCCCCCTATGGAGCAATTTTGAAATGGCTTTGTCCAAATTTGTGCTAAGACATGCTGTCTGATGACTTAATTGTGTCACCATGGATGTGTCTTGGCCGCTTCCCGTAAAGGCCTTTACTATGTCGTAACACTTAGATGGCCCGGCGTGTATGTACAGCTACAGCGTTTCTATGCCGCAACTAAAAAAGGCGTCACACTAGTGTTGTCACGATACCAAAATTTTGACTTTGATACTGATACCAGGTTTAGTATCACTATACTCAATACTGAAATGATACTTGAAACTTAAACCATGCTGATTCAATACTCGGTACCTAACGATACTGAAATTGCCTTAATAGATCAGAAACGTAATGTCCACAAGGGTTGACCTCATTTTCGAATTTACGGTTATTAAAAACCTGGTTCATTAATAACCTTTAAGTTGAAGCCTGTTCAACATATCAATAAGCATAGGCCTATAGTGTTACAACACTAAACCATAGAAAACTATATTAAATATATTTAAAAAATTAAACAGTGGTAAAGTAAATTATCTTTAAACAGGTCTTTCACCTTAAAATAGATCTAAAACACAGCATATTTTAATAACAATACAGCATCTTCCTATAATAAAATATTTACAAATTAGAACAGCTATTGCTACTGAAGTGAACTGAGTCTAAGCTTGCGCTGTATCAACCACGAAGAATGCACAAGCGCAGGTCACCTCACTTGCCAACCTTAGTTGCTACTGCCATCTAGCGAAGATTCTGACAAATTACACTTTTCATCCTCTCAATCAGTAATGCGGGAGACACAGTTCCCTGGCTTTTACATTTGACACAAAACTACCGAAAGTCGGACAATTCCAAAAGTGAACCGTTTCTTTTTATCTATTTTTTTTAAGTACCGAAAAAGTGCTGAAGTTTCAGTATACCGTGCAACAGTACATCAGGCACATATTCCAATCCATTGCTCAGCTTAGCAGAGAATGCACATTTCAGAGCGCCTCAGAGACAGATAGAATAATAACACATAAATACACATTTCAAATAATAAATACGACATTGAGAAAAAACGAAAAAAAAAGACAAAATATCAACTCGCGACCTACGCGCAGAGCAGCCTACCGTTTTATTTATGTAGACACTGGCATATAAGAAAATTTTCGGTTACGCTGACCTATAAAACGCTATTCCAAAAGCAAAATCAGACATGTTATACATCGTTAGAAAGCTTATACTCTCACCTACTGAATAAATGTATTGTCAATCAAGCCAAATTGCACTAAAAAGGGCGACAAAGCCGTAAGCAACAGGTGTGGTATTACGCACATCTATTTTTGAAGATAGCCCAAGCGTCACAAATGTGCGTAGCCTATATTTCACAAACGGATTGTCCAAGACAATATATGACCACTCATTCGCAAAAGGGACATATCTATGCGTAAAACCAGTGGTAAGATTGTATATTTATTCAATGTTTAGTCCCAGATATTGAATGTAGAATTACATGGTATAATTAAAAAAAAAACTTTGTCTCGTTTATTTCGTTATTCAGTGAGCAGCGTTTTCACTGCTGTATTGGCATATTTTAGGGCTAATGTCCGGTTTATCTTGTTGTTACGGAATATTACATTACATTACAAGCATTTGGCAGACGCTGTTATCCAGAGCGACGTACAACAAAGTGTATAATCATAATCAGGAACAAGTGTGTCGAAAACCCTAGAGAGAAGTACCGTTCCAAGTGCATGGAACAACCGCATAGTTCAACTCGGACCCTGTAGGTTAAACTGATTAACACTAACACAAACAAGAACAGCAACAACGCAGTCTATGCAAAAATACAAGCAATAGTTAAGACGAGTTAAGACTAAGTCACCTACGAAACAACTACCTAGTTACAACCCTAAGCTTACAGTCAATTTAGAGATTAAATTGAGAATATGATTTCTCTCAGCATAATGACGGATTTAAAGACTAAACGAACTCACCCGATATTGTCTTCAAATGGACCGTATTATTTATTTAGACATTGGCAGACTACATATGAACTGCGTCTTTTGTTTATATTCAATATTAGTAATTGCAGCGAGAAACTGCAGCTGTAGGTCGTTATGTTATGGTAGCAACGGAACGAAGCGGACTATATATGTATTAGGCTACCGTCATTGTTTCATTATACCAGCGTGTTTTCAGGCGTTTGCACAGAAACTCAGAACCTATCAATAAAATGGTTTAGATATTTCTCTAAACTTTTGGTAGCCTAGCATGCACTCTGGGTGGCACTGTCTTCCATTGCTTCCCCGACATTTTTTTCAGACATTTTAGTGGAGCAAGCTTCCACGCCCCAACTAAAATGTGAGAGACAGATATAATAATAATACACATTTCAAATAATATATAGGACATTGAGAAAAAACGAAACAAAAGACGCAATATCAACTCGCGACTTGCGTGCTGCTCGCAGAATAGCCTACCGTATTATTTATTTAGACACTGGCAAAAATTTTTGGTTATGCTGACCGACAAAACGCTATTCCAAAAGCAAAATCAGACATGTTATACATCAAATACTCCATTTGCAAGTCCATCTGAAACATCAATGTTTTTCAGTAACATGACACGTGCATGTATGCCAAGATGCAGTGTATTTACCAAACGAGTATTGTAAACTTTGAGATGGTGTGTCATTTTTCTTTTCAAGCGACCGGTTTTAGCATCCCTGTCAAAATCTTGAGCTTCAATGGAAGTGGTATGAGGGCACATTTTGGCCAACATTTGAAAATTATGAGTGTCAACTTGTTGGTTTGTTGCATAAATGTGAAGATCTTCACTGAATTCTCCTTCTCCTATCTCAAGACTTTTCAGCATGTTGATATCTTGTTGTTGCAGTGGTTGCTTTTTCTTGTGTGTTCTTAAGCGATTTAGCAACTGTCCAAAGTGTGCGTCTTTCTGTCTGAGTATTTCTGTGAGTTCTGTTACAGCAAAATGATTTTGCCATAAGTTAACAGCACTTGGTTGTGTATACAAGGGTTTTCCTTTGACTGGTGGCAATTGATATAGGTCTCCTACTGCAATGATAGACACTTTACCAAAAGAGGAATACTCACCTGTTTGATTGATCTGTCTTAACCGTCCGTGGATATATGTAAGAAGTTTATGATCAACCATTGAAATTTCATTAATAATCAGTATTTGGAGCTTGTTGAGTTTGGCTCTCAAAGTATTAATTTTTTCTTCTGCAAGTGGTTGATATGGTAATGAGATATCTATTCCAATTGAAAAACAATTGTGTATTGTAGCAGCATCAATGTTGTAAACAGCAACACCAGTTGGAGCAGTGAGTAACACGTGTGTCATCGGGGTTTTCTGATAGCTGTGACAAGATACGAGATGCTTCATAATTGATTGCTTTTATCAGGACTTGTCTGTGCCAGCTCCTCCAGTGATAAATACATAAAATGGATCTGGGTTTCCGTTGTTGAGTTTTTGTAAACACCACTGCCGAATCTTGTAAAATAATTGCAGCTGTTTTTCATTTAGTGACCGTAGGAGACACATTGCAGTGTCCTTTTGCAACCCACAGAACCTAGGTTCGATAGTGAAAGTGTTGCTTTCATCTGGCTGCAGATCGGGAAGGATTTCATCAGTTTCCTGTGTTTGTTACATGATTGGTCATTGCTTCCAGACACTGTAGACGCTGTAATTCTGATTCTGGGCAAATTAGCGCCCATGCATCTTCTGGTGGTCCATCTCTGTTTAAATGTTCTTGAGCCTTGTCAATTCCATCAGCTTCTTTTTCAAACAGTTTCTGGTTTGTGTCAACCAGAAATTTCACAGCCTTAAGTTTAGTGGTCATGATTTTGACAAAGCCTGTGTGACAGAATTCTTCAAAGGTGTTGAAGTTTGGTGGTTTCAACTCACAGTCGTTGTAATGAGGAAGGAATAACTGTAGAATACTGTGGTAATATTTCTCTGGATTTTTTGTGCGTGAGAAGCGTGCATAACGCACAACAGCAGCATCTGTGCGTGTCCTCTTCATTACAAATCCTTATCCTTATCCAGTTTTATGGTGTTAGGTGATGACTTGTCTGATTTGGACAGAATTCTGTACTGTGATGCAAAGGTTGCCAAACACATTTCGGGAAATGCTTCTGTTTTTGGTCTTCCTTTGTATTTGTCTGTGATGCTGTTCATCCATATGCTGTCTTTTTCAGTGTTAATACATTCAAGTCTTTTCTGAAGAGGATGAAGTGGAAGACTCATTTTGATAGAATGTTCACCAGTTGGAATTAACTGAACCTTTCTTGATCCCTCTTTGAGTCTCATATTTGTTCATCGGTATATGTTCTCTTGTGCAGATACTTCTCGGTTATGAAGATGAACACTGCCAAGTTTCTGTAAGGCTAGTTTGGCATCAATATTATTTGAGGCCTCTTTTTGTGCTCGTTGTAGCAATAATCCCATTTCTCTCTCTTGCTTAGATATATAAGATATTATATACACAATGCAACAACATACTGAATATCTATATTTGCATTCTAGCGTCTGAGAAGGTGTGTGTTATACTGATTTACCCAAACATCGGATGGTTTTCTCTGTAAAACAACATTGTTTTTTTTTGTCATGCGTATGTATGCAGCTTCAAACAGCTCCTGGGATATACCAATAGATGCAAAGAGAGTATCTGCAGAGTCAAAAGCATTCATCACAACTTGCCGTACTCTCTCCATAATCTGTCCTGCAAGTTCCATTGAAAGCCTTGGATGATTGATTTGTTGTTGTGGTTCTTTTTGGTTAGGCTCACTATTGTGGTGCATTTGTTCTTCAGAAATTTTATTCCTTGTGATGAAAGTGTTTTTTGATGGTGGCCGTGGGAAGTTAAAGCGACAGACAGTTTTGTTTTTTCTGCAGCTCTTTGAATGCCTTTTGCTGTGTTGTTGCACAGTAGAGACAATGTCGTGCATTTACTTATCATCAAGAGGTGGCATTTCACGTGTCACATATTGATCAATAAATGCTACAACATCTGCATCATCAGCTTTATCAACTTGAGGTGCATTTTCAACCCAGAATAGACAATGAGTATGTGGTGGACCTTGTTGTTGAAATTCCACTCTGTAGAAGTAGTCAACAATTTTTCCAATTGGTTGAGCTGGTGACATGATGACATCTTTAAGGAAACAATGAAAGCGATAATCAAACATTCTAGCAGCTGTTACGGGATTCTTCTCTCTGACCAGTCCAGATCATCAGCATTTATATGTTTGCCTTCTAGCCGGAAGAAAATTTCCAATGTCTCGCATGTCAGCTGAAGAAAATGAACAAAACCATGTGGGGATTCCAAGTTGTCTGACCATTGCAAAAAGATCTTTCTGAACACTTCGCCAGAAAGCAGGTGTGCTTCTGATAGGTTTCATGAATTTGTATCCCTCACACCCAGAATTCTTTGAAGTGAATCTTTGTTCATTAGCATGTCTGATGTAATTTTTCTGCCAGAGTCGTATCCTTTTCTTAGTGCAATAGATACATTTGAGACCACTTGGTTAATCTCAGATAAATATTGTGCATAAAAAATGTAGTCCAGGTTCTTTGAAAATCTTCCATCTGCATTGAGTATCCGGTTATTGAAATATGTACACAAGGTCAACTTTTGTTCCCTAATATCATTAAAAGTACCGGTTCCTTTGAGGAAAAGAACAGGAAAGCATTTTGATTCATTGCCTTCATTGGTTAATAATCTGACTGGATTGTTGTCTTGTGCTGGGGCCAGAGAAAAAATTCCATCAAAGTGCTGATCCATCACCTCTTGGACAATATCAACAGGTTGTAAACATGTATCATTGAACATTCCATATTGCTGTGTATCATGTATTGATTAGAGCCCGACCGATTCCAGATTTTTGGGTCCGATGCTGCTCCCGATTTTGGAGAGTCCTAGCCCACCGATTACCGATGTTTTGACCGATATTTTGTCAAAAAGTGCAACATTTTCAAATCAATTTGAAAAACTTATATTTTATTAAAGTTTCTATATTTAAGAACTTATAAGCAAACAAATAAAAATAAACACACAAAGAACTTTTTAGATAAAAAAGTAAAAGATGATATTAAATAAAATATATATATGAACACCATCTTTAAGTGTGTGAAATCAAAATAACTCCACACCTTGCTTTTACTCCTTTCTTTTCCAGCCATCTATAAAAAATGTATTAAAAAAAATCAGTTTTCCAGTTTCAAACGTATTTTTATGAGTATTATTATTATTGTTGTTGTTGTTATTAATTTGTTATTATTATTTCTTAGTATCTATTCTCAGTACATTAATTATATTTTCTTAGTTTATTCCTACTACATGATCTCAAAGAGTAAGACTATCTAGCGAGCTTCCCTGTCCATAAGAATTTGGTGGTGAAAATAACTACAATGTGCTCTGACGTGTGACTAGATGACACACTCGCTCGCAATAACGCATTAGCTATTGACACAGCCTCATTATTTCTTATTATATATTCTCAGTAAGTTAAATGAATTATATTTTCTTATTTTATTTCTACTACATGATCTCAAAGAGTAAGACATTATCTAGCGGAGCTAAAGAGTGAATCAAGTGTAACGTTAGATGAAATTAAATTGACTGGATGAAATACGTGAAAAAAACTGCAATGCGCTTTCGTGCAGGTTACCCGTGCTAACTGTTGGTTGATTCACTTCTCCAACAACAATCCTTCTCTCATTTTATCACGACAAAGCTAGATAACATGGCTTAAAAGGATCCATGTTAGAAGTGTTTTATCTGCGTTTTTACTGTCTGGTTAGCTTGCTACGATGACGCGTGAATAGATGACACACTCGCTTGCAATCACGTGTTGGCTATTTACACAGCATCATATAGTAGCTAATATCATTACCTCAGATAAAAAAACAGATGTGTGATACATTCAATCACCATTTTATTTTGGCTGGTTATTTATTTGAGAATACAGCGATGTCCTCTGGAAATGTAGATCCTACGCTGTTTATGTGCTCACTGCCACTTCATAAAGGCTTGCTAGCCAGGTAGCTTCCTAAAGTGAACCAAATATTTTAGCTAGCTTGCTCGCTTGAGAATGAGGATTGATAAACATAGTGGTCGTACAAACTCATTTAATTAAAAACTTTCACTAAATATACATACCTTTATTGCGGCAATCGAATCTGTGCAGACAAGTCTTGCAGTGGAGAATATTAGATGAGGCACGAGTGACAAACGTCTTATTAGAGAAGTAGCGCATCAGCTGCTGCAGTTCACACTTGTATTAGAGCTCTCTCTACTGGATAATTCTAGTAAATAACAATTACAACGTTCGAACATAAAAGTACAGATAAATAATCATTGTTTTTTTGTTTAATATACTTATTAAAAAATCGGGGCACATCGGCGGCATAACTGCCGATCCCGACGTTGTCAAAAAAGTCAAATAATGGCCGATATATCGGCCAAACCGATAGATCGGTCAGGCTCTAGTATTGATTCATCAATGTCTTCATCATCTGGTTTTGTTTCAATGGATTGTTCATCATAAGCGTTTTCTGGATTAACCTGAACACAGGTTTCATTGTCAAAAGACATTCACATGTGTGCTGATGTATGTCATCATTTTCATTGGGTTGTTCAATTTTGTTCAGTGGATTAATCCATTCGTTGTTGAAGGTAATATCTTTATACCATGGGTTATGTTGTTTCAAATACAAGAAAGCTTTATGAATAGCAGAAGTGTTTACATATTGATATTCATAGTGGCCTTTGTATGTTAACTTTCTTTTTAATTTCACACGGATCATTAAATCATCATGCTCTGGTCTTGGAAGTATAGGCCTACTTGCAATCTGAGGGACATTAGATGGTACACACGTGACAGGTCCATGAACACCACTTTGTCCCCCTTTTGGTAAAGCAAGCATCTTCATAAAAGGAATGTTTATTGCAATCAAATGTTGTTCCAACGAATTTCTTCAGCTGTGGTGGAATGGGATCCAAAACCAAATTATTTGCAACACTTTCCGGAGGCATTCTGCCATGAAGAAGTTTTCTGTGACGTGTAACAAATCCACAGTGTACTATTAGGATGTACAGTGTTTTACAGAGGTGCTTTCGCATTTGTGAAGGTACATTTCAGTAATGCATTTACTGGCTAATGAAGCTATAGCATTCCCTCTTTTTCCATATGTGGCCTTTTTTTATATTGTATGACTTGATGTTTAAACAATTGTCGATGGCGTACAGAGCACACATATTGGGGACCAGTCCTAACCTTGTCTTTGAATTCCTGAACAATGTAGTCCATTTGTTGTCTTTGTTTCTTTGATTCAATCCTTCTGGTAACATTGTACTCTTTCAGATTTTCCTTGTGTTGTTGATCAGTGGCATATTTGTCTATGCTGTATTGTTTTGTACTTGCACGGTGTTGTTGATCAGTGGCATATTTGTCTATGCTGTTGTCACGGTACGGGTGCTGGGACCCAGGCGCAGAGTGGGAAAAAACCACGAAACTCAAAAAGGGGAAAATTAACAAAGACTTTACTAACAGGCAAACAAACAGGGAACAAACAAGGCCACAATGGGCAAAACCACAAACTCAAAAAATATCTAAAAGCAGAAAACAAGGGGGACTCACAAATACAGGCAGGGCAGAACACGGTCAGGGCAGAACACAAGGGTAATTCAAACAAACACAAAAAGGTCACAAACACAGGCAGGTACATACGATCGGCGCAAACATACGTAGGAAACAAACACAGGAACAAAGGAAATGCAGAAACTCCAAAAAACACTAGAAAACCAAGACATGGGCAGGAACACATGGGGCAGAGGCTTACGCACAAACAATCTGACATAACCACAAGGAACCAGCACCTGAGTCAAGGGAGGGGGAAACTTAAATAGACAGGGGTAACAAGACACAGGTGAACTCAAAAAACAATCAAACCAGAAGGAGGGGATAAGACAGGTGGGAACAATGATGGGATAACGAGACAATGAAACAATCATACAATTAACAGGGGGGGAGCAGGACACAAAACAGAAGTGTCGCCATCTGGCGGCCCAACAGGGGAAACACAGACAGGAAAACAGGACCATGACAGCTGTATTGTTTTCTACTTGCACGGTGTTGTTTATCAGTGGCATATTTTTCTATGCTGCACTTTTTCTTATTTGCACGGTGTTGTTTATCAGTGGCATATCTGTGTGCACTGTATTGTTTCACATTTGTCCGGTGTTGGGCAGCAGTGCCGTGTTTGTTTATGCTGCCTTCTTTGACAGTTTTCTTGTAGTTTTCATCTTCATTGTATCTTTTAATTCTCTTTTATTCTCTTTTATTTTTTGCATTTCGGAATTGTTTGTTTATTTCATATTGTTTGTTTTTTCTGTGAAGCTCACATCGACTTGAAGAACTCCTTCTATGATGTGACTGAGGGCATTCATTGGATTTGTTGCAGAGTTTAGTGCATAGGTCAGAATTGTGTTGCTTAACGCATGTAACTACTTCGTAATGAGATGCGTTGCAGTGTTTTAGGTATATAGCTGTGTTAATTGTCTTTCCATTTGCTGTGGAATACTTGAACCACTTGTTGCGACTGTATGTTAAAACATCAACTCCAAAGAGATCTGCAGCTGCTTGTATTTATACCTCAGTTGCCCAAGTTTGAACATATTTCATGCGTGATGCTTTCACATAGTTTTCAACAGAAAAATATCTATCTCTGAGAATAGGAGCATGCTGTGATGCATTTGTTTCCATATGTTTAACCACAGCTAGTCAGATTTTTCTGTGATGACCTTCACTTCCACTAATGGAAAATGACATAGCTCTGAAAAAGCAGTTACCATCACCTACAATAGCCTTTGTCTCACAAGGATCTTTCATTGGGACATTCATTGGAACTGGTTCTTGTGTATCAACATATTCAGGTGAGTTGCGGATGATGTTAATTTTTAAACAAAGTGTTTTTTTTTTGCTCCATAGTGAAAGGAGAGAATGTGACATATGGGCTTTCCATTTCATTGACAAAAACAACTTCATCTGCACTTGGATTAGGCATTGTTGGATTGCTCTTAGATTTCATGTCGTTTCTGGGGGCCTCTCAGATTTCATATTTTCAGATTTCATGTAATTGACATTGTTTTGATCTGCTCAAATGTACTATCAGCCTTTGAAATGGCTTTTGACAGCCCTTGCATATATCTAGGGAAGTTATTGTTAGGGTATCACTGATATTATTGGCTTCATGTAAATTGTGGGATTTAGGACCTATATTTTGAATCTGGAGATTACTGGTGATAGCTGCAAGATCTGTTCTTTTCTGGTTTTCTTTGGCCTGCTTACAAATTGTTTCATTTGTTCTGGGACAATCTCTTTCTGTGTTTTTATTTACATTACATGGTGAAACATTTTTTAGTATGGCATCTACAGAATTACCCTGCAACTGTCTTTTCCTTGTAACTTTCATGTGTATTGCACTGGCTTCAATTGGAGTGGACTCTTTCTCTTTCTGACATGGTAGAGGTTGTTGTTCAACATGGTTCAGGCCTACCATGACCTCAGTTTGCTTATGTTTTTGCATTTTTTGACGTTTGGCAGCTTGCCATACAGGTTTTTGGTCTGCGTGTTTCACAATTACTTCTTGATACAAAGATTGCATGTTGTAATGTAATTGACATTGTTTTGACCTGCGCAAATGTACCAGCAGCCTTTGAAATGGCTTTTGACAGCTGTTGCATACTTTCCGTGTTGTGTAAATAATTTCCAATGAGCTCAAACATTTGTGCTAAAGACCTAGGAGTCTTATACGTGCCAGTCTTGTATGCATCCACCAAAACAATTGTTTTGTCAACATCAACATTAGAAACAGGATGGCTTTCAAAACGATGGCCATTGTATGCCAACACCAATGGAACATGAGTATCTCTTGCATTTGCTGGATCTATTGCATCTGCAGATATTACATATATTGGACTATGAGGTTGAGCAGTCGTTGTTTTCCAAGGTGTGTTGAAAACAAGGATATCTTTCTTAGTAGTATGAGCACAACTAAGGATAGCCATATCACCAAAATAGTCAAGTTCATATTGGTTAGTTGTTTGCTAAATTTTCCATTCTTCTCTCCACTGCTGTTCTGTATATACGTTTGGATAGTATGGAGATGCCTTAATTTTCTGTTCACCTACAGTATTCCAGACCTTTCTACAGTGCTCAGGCCTTTCTGTCAAATGTTCTGCAAAACATTCTCTTGCATTTATGTTATCAATAATGGATTCATACAAGCAATTACTATTGGCCTTGTTTGGATTGCCACTTCTAAGTTGGATACCATGCTGCTCTGCTATGCTATGCTATGCTGAAATATTGAGTTGCCTTCACCTATACCTCCTCTTTTGTGGTTCTTGCCCTTTTCTTATGGCAAGTACTGCAGCTAGTCTGCTGTTTATTTCCTTTTGTTCGTTTTCAATATCAATATCAGTGTCTATAAGCACACTGTCTTGTTATGGCCTGAATCTCCCCCACTTGTGTCATGCACAGAAGGCATCCCCCCTTTGTTGTCCTGTGTATTTGGTGTCTTACTTGCCAATGATTTCACCCCATTTGGCTCACAAACTATTGGCAATGTGTTGTCATCATGCACTTCTGCAATACTAAACTTAGTGGGACATTCAAAAGTGGGCTGGAAGGGAACAAAGAAATTAGATACCATCACCCAGCTATATACCCCGTGTATGTTTTGTGTATCCTGAAGCCCTTTGCCTACTTCTGAAGGCATGTGACCCCCTTGCCCCTGACCAACAACACTTCCTTCATCCCTACCAAACTTCTGTTTCTGTACTATTTGACTAGCCAACTCCTGTTTCAGTGCTCTCTCAGTAGGCAACTCCTGCTTCTGTTCTGTCTAACACTGGTGTGTATGTTTCCCATCTTTCTCCTCCTTACTACCTTGTCCCTAACATCTTCCTGTCCTACAACTTCTTTGACCCTGTCAACTACTACCAAAGGCCTATGACCCACATGCCCTGAACCAGCAGCACTTAGCTTTTTGATGTGCAGAGATTTCTTCTCAGCCACAGACTGAGGTGCTGGGTCATGGACAGGCTTGGCGTTCTGGCGGTAGGCCGAAGGGTAACATAGGACGTATATGTCAAAGATGCGTTCCATCCTACCCCCGTTGACAATTCGCTGTAAACACAATTTGATGTTAGGAGTTAATTACGTTGAATACTTACGGAATACTTTTTAGAAAACGTAATTGAACAGTTCAACAAAGTGTATACATCAACAGAAACGCACTTGCTGTATGTCAACTTTGGCAGCATGCTGGCGTATACAATGACGCCAGTCCTGAACCTGCATCCTCACATCTAGAAACAAGCACAAACAACATGACTTAAATGAAATATGGGTCTCCAACGTAACAGTAACACATCAGGACACAGACACATTGGCATGCAAGAATTACCTGGAACAGTAGGCACCAGATGCGTCCATTGGTCATGGTCGACATACTTCATTTTAACAGCTGCACACAAGAACATACAGACGTATGGGTTTAGAAAAAACAAAAAAAAGAGAAAAAAACAGAGACACAACGTTGTTCAAACATTGGACACCACTAACAATGGACAATTTTATGTTACACACAGAGCAGTTAATCCCTTGAAAGGGCCGATAGGATGTTGCTGAGCGTTGAGATCGATCAACACACTGTGGCAGTGATGAAGTACCATGCTCCTTCTTGTTTTTGTGGAAGCATTGTTTGAGTGTAGGATGCACTCTAAATGGCACAGGGTTGACAGGGATGTGCAGGATGCTGTATGAAGTGTTCCAAATGAACACTTCATACAGGAGAGGCATACCTTCGTCATCACTTAGGTGTACCAGATCCTGACACCACAGATGCCTTAAACAAAAATAATGACAATAATAATTAAGTCCCAGAGAAACATGCATAAGAATGTACTATGCACTCTGGCTGGAAAACATTGTTTGTTGAGAATTACCGCACCCCCATCTTTGCTGCAACTCGGTGATATTCCTGCTTTAGCAGAAGCTGGTACTCCAGTGTTGCATGTACATGTCGTATGGGGAAATCCACCACAAACACCTAGAAATAACAAATTGCTATTAGCACTAAAACAAAACCTACTTAATTTCTGTGACTATTACTACTCCCTTTGTGAACACATAACATTCTACTGAAGGACATTACTGCCTTTGTCTGCGTGTGTTTATGATTTCACACATACCTTGTTTGGCCAGTGTTGCAATGCAACACTGAGGAAAGTCCCAAAGGCCCTGGCAGCCTCCTCAATAGTGAGACTTGAGGTCATGTTGTTCCCTGGAGCAAGCAGACACTCCACGTACTCCGGATGCAGTGTATCACCAAGATGGGAGATCTCCAAACGCAACGCTGTTGCATCTCCTCCAGGTGTGGCCATAAAACCAAAGGACAGCCGACCCTCTGGCATGTTCACAACTCCATCAGCAAAAGATCTGAGATGGGAATCGCCAACAACGAACACAAACTACATAAAGAAAACACAAATCAAACATGTTAATACAGGAAGCAAAAGATAAATCAAACATGTTAATAAATAAGCTAATGAATGTTGTTACAACACTAAGCGATGTAACAACCTTGCATGTATCCAATTATATTGTATGACATGCTATACAGTACATAACACAGTATACTACTATACTAAAAGCACATCTTAAATACTTCTCCACGTACGTTCTTACCGTGTTGTTTCATGCAGGCTATATAAACATGGACAACCTGGTGAAAAATATTACTTCATTACCAAGGGTGAAATTGAAATAAAAAAGGAATATAGGCTACCAGTTACAAAAGTGAAACGAAATGGTTGTCACATCGAGAACGGTTGCTCACGTTTTCACCATTCTGAAGAGAAGAGAATCATCGGGAAGTAATTCTTCACGCTTCAGTGACCTCAAAATAAAAGAGATTCAGCGATTTCGTCTTTTGTGTGGAGGATTCGCACAGGAGGATGTCAGTAAGTTTTTGAGGATTGCAATATTGTTCTAACAATTGTGAATCCAAGTCTTTTTTTCCAATTGAGTTAGCCACCGTCATGCAATTAAGAGGAATTTTCTAGAGTATTCTTGCACATTAACACTTTTGCAAGTGTTTTGCAAATATAAATAAGAAGAGTGAGAAGCTGTAGCTTTTTATTAGGAAAAGAGGGCAGTTTATGTGCATTGAGAGATCAAGAATAGTGTGCACCATTTGGAGAAAAAAGGAAGTTGCGACAGACGGCCAGAAGAGGGCGCCAAAGCCCACGGAAAAGGCTTTGGATGAGAAACCGAATAGGCTCAAGGGCGATAGAAAAGGCAAACTAGCTCAGCTTACTCGTAAAAGGAAGGAGATTGAAAACCTAAAGGAAGATGAAGTAAATGTTGAGTTAATTGAAGAGGAAGAATTATATAGCTTTGGAAAGCTCTTTGGAGAATTTAAAAAGAATAATGCGGAAATATTACCTCTTCTGGAAGATGAAGATAGAAGAGAGGACCAGTTTAGCTGGTACAATCCCAATTGTGCTGAGTTTGAGGATTCTGTACAAAAAACAGAGGATTGGATCTTAAATGTGAAAAGATGTTCTAAAGAAGAGAACAATGAGGATGATGGTATTAAGCCAAGTGATAGCATCTCAGAGACGTCTTCCCACACTCACAAAAGGGAGACAGCTAGTTCAGTTCTAGGTTGCACATCACAGGTGTCCATTACAAGCTCATTTGAGGCTTCAGGCAGAGCACGAAGCACTGTTAGCACATGCTGCATCTTTTTATATTTTTTTAAATATTTTTTTTTATTGGAATCATACAAGTATCAAATACAAAGTACAAATCTGAGTTCCAAAATTATTTTTTTCTTTCCCCCCTTTTTGGTGTGTTAGAGCAGAGAACAAGAACAACACCTTTCCCCCAACCCCCTGCCCATCCCAAACTTTCAGAAAAAACCCCCACACAAACAAAGCATTAAATAATAATAAATGAAACACAGACAAAAAAGGAATAAAATGAAATAAAATAGGGAGGGAAGCGGCCACATTAAGACATTATGGGCCCAGGGGCTTCAACATTTTCCAAGGCCCCCCTCGGCCTGTTCGGTCGTGCATACTGTGCACTGTTCAGTGCGCTGGAAGTGACATCATCCAGGTACACTCGATGTACCTGGATGAGCAGTGTACTCAAATGATGTCATTTCAGTGCCCTGAACAGTGCTGAACAGTTGTCTAAAGTCACTGCATGACTGGCATCAAAACAAATACCACAGTGCTCCTTAAAGTAACAAGGCACACTTTTCTAACATTCATTCATTCAACCTTTATTTAACAGCTGTGCTCCCCTCCTACTGCGTAATGGACTTTAGCACTATTTTTTATTGACAATAGTTTATTTTTCATTAAAAGTTGTGTTGTGGTTTGCATTATAGCTATGGTCCTACAGTTGTACTGTTTGTCCACTAGATGGGAGTAGTACTCCCTAGTGGACAAACAGTGCAACTGTAGGACCATAGCTATAATACAAACCACAACACAACTTCTAATGAAAAAATAAACTATTGTAGATCCATTCCTTCCTCTACTCCCAGAGTACAGGATAAGGAATGGATCTACAATAGCTACAATAGCAGAGTGACATTAGGTTGAGTATGAAGTAGACTGAGAATGCTGCATGTCAGATGTTAGAATAAAGATCAAGGTTATTTTAAATATTATTTTAAGCTAAGTAATGATCATTAAATACTGAAGCTGGAAGATAACATAAAACTTTCCCTTTTATTACATACATGAAAAAGTTTTCAAATGTTGTTACAAATTTACATTAGGTACATTTCATTCCTTTTACTAGTGTGCAAACAGCCACAAAGTTCATAAATACAAAAAAATTACATTTTTAAATTTACATTACATTACACACAGATTTAAATGTAAATTTAGATGGAATTGCCTAAAAATGGCTTAAAGTTTAGAAAGTTAAAATGGTTTTCTTCGTGCTTTGCCCATGGCAAAATCCTTAATGACAGCAGTAAAGTCAAGTGTGTTGTAGTCTGTATTAGTATCTGTTTGCTGTTAGTGTTTATTTTATGTTTCTGTAAGTTTATTATTTTTCACATCCTCCGTCCATGTATTTTCATTCTCCCGGTCACTTGTCTCCCCAGTGCCGTCTGTGTCTGTGTTCCCTGAGCTGCTTCTCTCCCCTGTATTTGCGTGATTTCACTATTCGGGTGGTTCCGGGTTTTCGTGGATTCCCCCCTTCTTTCCAGTCTCATTTTACTTACTTCCTGCTTATATCTAGTTTTATTAATTTCTACTAATCCTTACTAACTTATAGATTGTTAAAGTACTAACCTCATTAATATACTAACATGTTAATATTACTAATGGATTAACAAACACTAGTTTTGGGTTTTTGATAGTTTAAATCACTATACTAATACATTAACCATTCTCCCCTTTTCCATGCTGCACTGTAGCTCCGCCCCTTTTCTTTCTAGTCTGCCCTAACGCTGAGTTCTGCAATTGCCTGCACCTGTCTCTTGCTCTAACTGCACCTCTCTCTCTCTGCACGTGTTTTACCTGCTAAACCCAGGCCGTCTGTTATCATTGTTGTCTATGTGATTCCAGTCCACGTTTTGTCAGTCCCCTGTCATTTAATTAGTTATCCTAATGTTCTTCACCTGGATGTTGTTTGTTACTCCGCCCTCACTCACGTAACCCCTCCTTGATTGTTACCTTCCCCAGTGTATAAATGTCAGTCTTTTCCACCAGCTCCCTGTCAGAACGTTGATTGTATTCACTGTGCTGATGTTTTGTAAGCCTTTGTTCATCGCGATTCCTGAGATGCCTTTTCCGTACGACTTCTCTTTTGCCTGCCCCTTTTGTTTGATTGCTTTCTGGTTTGACCTTCGCTTTGTTTTGACTTCTCTTTTGCCTGTTCCTTTGTACCTTTGCCTATCTGATCTCCTGGTTTTTGATTTTTTGCCCGTTTACCACTATTCTTTTGGAAACTCGATTTTGTACCGTCCTATCTCTGTTCACCTGGCTTTGAACTTTGGACTGAATAAAGATGTTTTTTGGATTTCCCTGGATTTCAGTTGCCAGGGAATACTGAGCTTATGTCTCGATTCTTAATCAGCAGAAGAAAAGCCTGGAGAGTGCTTTCTTGATTTTTAATGAAATCCCTAAACTGAATTAGTTTATCTGGGAAGTCCTCCTGTATGTCTGTGTGGTATTCCTGTTGGAGCAACACTGCTGCGGCGTGAAGAAGCTCTTCATTTTTGAGCAGGTGGATTTTACTGAGAAATCCAAAATATCGATTCCGTGAATCATATGACGCAAATCTCCGATCTAGCTCGGCCACCAGTTTGTCAATCAGAATAAAAACGTCTACTGCGAATTTCCCTTGACCCGTCATCGTATTGCCAATGTCTGGCTCATTTGAATCGTTGGGTAGTTTTTCATCTTCTCTCTCTGACTGTATCGCTTCTGTACGCATGTTCAACTCATGCAGACATTTCAGTTGCCATTTCTTCAAATCTCTCAAATTGGTCACGTAATTCAGCAATGAATTCCCTCAACGAGCCGACAAGTTCTACCGCATTACATAAGTCTAAGTTGACCTCTTGTAGTTTTGCGCTTATCCTATGAAGCAGTGTTCCAAAATTTGGCTAAAAAAAGTTATCTCAAGCCGCTCCATTTGTTTGCAAGAGCCAATGTTTCGTGTAGATAAATTTGACTGGTCCTCAGATATCTCCACTAACGTGTCATGGATATTGCCATAATTTAGGCATAACGCATGGGTTGCCTGTGCATGGGCACACCACCTTGTGTTGGACAACGTTTTAAGTGTTTGACTTCTGTTTGGCTCAAGTCCTGCAGTAATGACCTGCCATCGCCAGGTTGATTTCGAACAAAAATTAAAAATGGTTTGTACGAAGGTGAAAAATGGATCAGTCTGAAGCCAACAGTTTACAGTGTTGACACCGACTAAACTGAGGGTGTGCGCGGCACATGGGACCCACTCCGCCAGTGGATTAATGTTTCTAATTCGGGACTGCACTCCTTTGTAAATTCAAGACATGTTACTGGCATTGTCGTAAAATTGTCCACAACAGTCATCAATGCTAATATTCATCTCTTTCAAAACAGACTAAGCACTCGCCCGTGTGACCAGTATTTGGCAAGAATTGAACAAAGTACTCCTCGATCGTTCCAGCTGGTGACACAATGCGCATTATAAAAGTGAGCTGTTCAGTGTGTGAGGCGTCTGGTGTGGAGTCTACACTGATTGAGAAGTACTTTGCTAGTTTCAGATTGTTAACAATTTCAGATAAAACAGTCATTGACTGTATAAATTCATCACAAATGCTTGCAGAGAAATAAGACGGGTGGCCCTTTCCTGAATTTCCAAATCGAGATATGTGCTCTCTTGAGAATGGGTAAAACTCGCTGATTAATTCTAAGCAACCTAAATAATTGCCATTATCGTCTGTGCCGAATGCTTGCGTGGTCCCTCTAAAGGCGAGGCCTCGCTGGGACAGAAGCTTGACTGCGGCTACAACACGTCGTAACACTTCGGTCCAATATTGACTCTCACTCTCAAACTGTTGTCACAATCCAAAATCAACCTGCCACTTTTCAACTGCCCTATTAATCCAGGCTATCATGTTATGTCTATGAGACTGTGAGCTTTCGTGCTCTGCTATGCGCTTTTTGCTATGCTTCCAATCATTGAACTCACTTCCTGAGAACTTGGATCCGCATTCATTTTCGCCAAACAAACGACAGGCAAAACAAAATACGGTTCCAGTCAAAGGCGAATACAGTAGCCAATTGCGAGACACATTTTCACCATTAAGAAGGGTTTGAGTGAACAAGCATTTGGAAAAGCGTCTCTTTTGATGCTTGTATTGTTGTTAATACGTTGTGAAATCTCCATTGTGATTTTGACACTGAAGCGGTCCTTTCGCTACCCAATAATCCCGTGCATCCTCTGTTATTTTCCCTGGCCAGCACGCTGGGTCGGTACTGATGTATGCCGGGGGGGAAGTGGAACGGGAGCCCTGTACTTTTTATTGGTTCACTACTAATGTTATTACATTCCCGTTTCCTTAATCAATTTGTGAGACTCTGTTTACCAAGAATTAACTGCCACACCTACCACATAGTAGGGGAACTTGGGGTAATATGGCGCCCAAAATGGAATGACTACTTTCTGACTCATTGAAGCTAAATAATGATATGAACTAGGTATGTGCATGTAGTCCATACTTAAATGAACAACAATGCTGGTTAGTATTTGATACACTAACTAAAAAACTGAGGGGATTTTTTTCTTAAGTTAAGTTTATATTCAAAACATTATTAAAATCAGTATCCACTTTTTTCTCAGTGACAATATTTTTATCGGCCAACCACAGAATCATTTTTCTGGAATAATCTTAACAGGTTAGATGCTTCAGTTGAAAATCCTATTGCAGCAGCCATAGTGACAACCAGGGAACATATAGTGATCAAATGTAGAGCCTCAAATTTGTTAATAAATCAGTTATTGGCAAATTTAATCTTGCCCGAGAGTCATCTTAAACTAAGCTAAACAATGTTTGCTAGCATCTTTCATTGCTAAAGGGGAATTCCACTTTAAAACACACATGGGCTTATTTTATTTCTAATTTTCTTCTAATGAATGTGTCGACCTTCCTTTTTTCGATAAGTTCTTTTGTTTTGTTAATATTTTATGATGTTTTGTTGCTTATCTTTAGAAATTCAAGAAGTAGACCTAGGCAGCATATCATTGCGCGACTTCAACGGCACCCTTTTTTTTTTGAAGAAGAAAAAACCGGAAAATGTACTACTATGTGGACTTGCGCTAAAAAAAAGGTCCTTGTTTCTAACGTTAGACATTTAAAATGAAATAACTAATCGAAAAATGAAGGTAGACACATTCATTAGAAGGACAATATAAACAAAATAAGCCCATATGTGTTTGAAAGTGAAATTCCCCTTTAACGTTAATAACGTTAGCTAGCTGACCTTCACTGTCGACTCCACTCGTCTGTAGTAGCTGGACTCCAGCAGGCGTGTCATTTTGGTGACGGTAAAAATACACAGTTAATTTAGGGATTTTGCTCAATAGATGAGCCTCTCGTTTGTTTTTCTCTTTGAGTTGTTTGCGCTTTCGTGCTCCGCTATCACGCTTTGACATCTTGGCAGTATGGCCGCCAGTAGATCCAGGGCTCCTAATTCTAGCGAACGTTAATATGATAGTTGACACACATGACACATGTCTTTGACGTATTTTCTTTTTCTTTGATGTTAACATTTTGACTGCAGGGCCGGGGGGGGGGGGGGGGGGGGCGAGCACCCACTGACAGTCGGAATTTTCTCTCAATTCTCTCTCACTCGCTCTATCTCTCTTTTTTTTTTTTCCTCCGATGCTTTGGGCCCTTTATCACTATGGGCCCATGGGCTCAAGCCCCGGTAAGCCCCTTCGGTAAAACGGCCCTGGAGGGAAGTACAAAAAGAAGGATGCTCTGGGTGCCCACCTCGAAGAGTGGATGTGTTGAGGATCAGTTGGGGTCCAGAGAGGTAAGAGTATTCACGAGATAATAGGCTGCCATCTTTTGTAGAAATTGGCAGTCAAGCCTCTTAAGGAATATTTTACCTTTTCTAGCGACAGAAAGGCCATTAAATCATTTAGCCAGGATGTAGTAAAGGGTGAGTTTGGGCTTTTCCACTGTAACAGAATACGTCTACGGGCTATGAGTGAGGCAAAGGCAACAACATCAGCATCTTTCTTAGTAATACTGGCTGGTATAGGAGGTACCCAAAAAATGGCTATTAAAGGGCAGGGCTCTAGTGTAATATTAACCCTTTGGGGTCTAAGGGTAAGATGAGGCACACTGGTGATTCTGCGATCCTCTGACATTTGTGTAAATTTCATCAACTTTATATACAGTGATTCCAAAGTGTTTCATATCTTTGTTTTCAGCACAAACTCAGCTACAAGAATATGGCAGCAGTAAGTAGGTCATAATCATGTGTGGATTGTAAACTGCTCTAAAATCACACAAACTGTAAACAGTAGTTTTGAACATGCACAAGAATGCTGTAATAAAACACACTAAACAATTGTGAATAAGACTTTTGGTCACTGAAATGTGTTCATCAAGGTCTTGGGTATCAAAAGATGACAAAATATTTTTGCAAATCCAATGAGAAATATAAAATAAATTGCTAAAAGTAAGTGTTGTGACTATTATTTTTCAACACCAGGTGAAAATGGGAGGGCTAATGGCCTTTCTGTAATGAATATTTATTGAGTAGGAGGACCTGCCAGCTAAGTAGGCTATTCACACCTGGCCGCATGCCTCCCCACCTCTAAGACAAAGACTTTTCACAAAGCAATACACAGTGAGCCATATAGAAGACAGTAACAAAGACATCTTTTGATTTTGGTACATTAAATTACATTAAATTATATGAATGGGAGATGCAATTCACACACACTTCCAGGTTATTTCAGAATCAGAATCAACTTTATTAGGCAAAGTGCATAATATAAAAAGAGCATTTACACAATATAAACCATTATTTCTGCTTCACTCACACAATTTGACTCCAGAATGGTTGCCACAAGTGCCTTACAAAACAACAAACACAAAAGCCAATGAATATAAAAAGTGTTTAATGTAAAAACAGCATCTACACAATATACACCATTATTTTATATATTTTGTGTATAATCTTTCAAAGTTTCAAGTGCCATTTTGCAAAACAGTTCCTGTCTGGCTGTAAGCACAGGGGGACATCACATTCCTTGCACTTCCACGGAGTGTTCTGTTTTTTCCCGAAATCCGTCCTGCAGAGTATGCATGTCTTGCGACCAATCGAAGCCACCTTGCTGGCATCCAGAGTCGGTGAGGCTGTAGGCACAGGCACATGACCATAACTTTCCCGTCTTGTTACATTAAGTGCCTTCTGTGAGACAAAAAATTTGATTTACAAAAAAGGGACAAACCACTAACTAATGAAAACAAAACTTAGAAAATGTGGCAGTTATATCTTATACAAACAAATAACCGAACAAACACAACCAGATGCAGAGAGGTAGCCTATAATTTTGAGATGCAACGGTTAGTGTGGAAATTTACAAACGCGCATATTACTCGATATATTTATATATTTACAAACACACACATAAATTGCAATACAGTACACATATTTACAAATAATAAAAGCTATCAACGAAACAACATTAGCTAAACTCACGCAACTCATAAATAACTAACAATGCCTCAATCTGAAGTAGGTCTTTTTAGCTAAGTGGTTAGTTTATTTCCCGAACTTACATGCAATATGCTAATATCGATTGTGCGAGGACACCCAGTTTTAGAATCCTAGCCACGCCAATACACGCCACGCATAGGTTATTTACGTACAGTGATCAAATAAAATACAGTTACAGTGCAATTTTTTGAGATTTTTTGAGATTAACACACAGATACGTTGCAATACAGTACACACTACACTTACTCATGAAGTTGATCCTCAGCTGGATCAGTCCGCAGTTCGAAATGACACCGTTCTTCATCAGTGTCAGCTTCAGTGTCCGGACCTGATGAGTTGTTCGCGTCTTCATGGTCGCTCTCCCACAAAGCATGAAGAACGTCCAGTCCAGTCATTCGTGCCATTTTCCGAAATGAAATGTAAGGATTGCCCAAGAAGACGTGGGCTATGCTTCTGTATGACATTTTATCCTTGTTTACAGTAGGCGCTCTCGCACATCAAACGCATCGCCCCTCCCCTGCCATCGATAGCAATTAGCATGTCATTATCTTGTGAATGTGGTCTGGGCGTACTTACTGCCGAGCGAAAATCACATATTAATGAGAACGACTTAACACATGGCAATGGTCTGTTTGATCTAATTTTAAATAGCTTAAAACAATCCATATTATTTTGTCAATGGACACATTGGAATGCCACGATTCTAGGGTTTATGTCAATGTCTTTGTTGTGTCTGTATGATAAAAGCTCGCGAAGTTATTCATCCAAATAGCAACGAAATCTTGTCGAGCTCCGCCGGCGGAGCTCTCGACCCCAGAGGGTTAAGGGCTTTGCCTATTATTAAAGAAACAGGACCAAAACTCAGCTAATTTTGGCCAAGAAAAAAACATGTGAGTACGACCTGCCGGTGATGAGCCACATCTATCACCTGTACCTGGAAACAACCTATTAAGCCTGGCTTTTGTAAAATGAACCCTATGCAGGACCTTAAACTGAATTAGACTTAACCGGGAACATGAAGATGTAGAGTTGACCCTGACTAATGCCTCTTCCCAACATTCGTCCATCATATCAAGCTCAAGCTCCTCTTCCCAATTACCCCTAAACCCCGCAAGTGAAGCCACACCTGAGGATGACATAAGGTCATATAAAACTGAGATTGTACCACGTGCCTTGGGGAGAGAAAGCACCTCAGAGACAAGAGAACTCGCTGGAAGTCATTCTTCTCAAACTGGTGTTCAATTGTGTTACGGAACAAGGGGCTGATACCAACCCTTATAGGCAAGAATAACAGGGGTCAAAAAACTGTGGCCTCATTCCTGTATTTCACAAATACAAAGAGACACATACTGTGGCCCAGAATTACTGACAACAATGCCCAACGCATGGCTTTCAATTGGTTATTACTAAATTATATCATAGAACTCACCATATGAGACCAGCAATTTTAATTTCTAAACGAAAGGATTGTGTTTTCCAACAAGTCCAACAATTCTGAACCATGCTATAAGATCTGTTTTTCATTGCAACCATTAGCCTACAGCACACAGTTTCAACCTGTACCAGCTGTATAGTGAAGTCTCAATTTTTCAGTTTTTTGGAGACAAAGAATATTCCTTAGGTTTATCATTATCTTCAGCAGGCCACTGCTCAAGCAGATATCCTTGTTAGGACTAATGGCTGTGTGCTGTAGGTCAACCAAAATTTTCAGCACCACAGACAGTACAAGCGGTGGCGGTGCGTCCACAAGTATCCTGTGCAATCTGAGACAATTAAACATGAAAATAAAAATAAAACTAGCTTTATTTGAGATCAGTGGGGATAATTATATAAAACGGCTATCGATCAGACCTACCCGTTTTATAAGCAGCATTCGCCTATAGTGATATCATTAGTAACGCTAGGCAAATCAAGATAAACATCCCTAAACATCTCAAATATGTTTATACAATCTGTCAGAACTACACTCCCCTAAATGCTGCTGTAGATTTGCACCTGCTCTTCAGAGGCAGACATTTGCCTAGGCCCATGGATATAGCGCGCATACTGCGTATCCAAGCCCATGCGCCCCTTATTTAAATACCACGCATATGTGCGGGCTCAAAGCGTCTAATCTGCGCCAGAATTGATGCACAAATAGCTTTGTAAATCTGGCCCAGTCACAGGCTTGACAATGGATCTCAATTTCAAATGTATTTCATCTTTCAGTTTTACAAATATCTATGTGGGCTGGTCAGGGAGAACCCATGATGCAAGGGTGCTTACCAATTCGGACCTCTACAAATTTGCCGAAAACGAGCAAGATGGATACCTTTACCCGAGACTAGAGCCTGACCGATGCCAGATTTTTGGGTCCCATGCCGATCCCGATTTTGGAGAGTCCTAGCCCACCGATTACTGATGTTTTGACCGATATTTTGTCAAAAAGTGCAACATTTTCAAATCAATTTGAAAAACTTATATTTAAGAACATTTAACTTATAAGCAAACAAATAAATAAATATAAACACACAAAGAACTTTTGATAGATAAAAAAATGTAAAAGATGATATTAAATTAAATATATATATTAACACCATCTTCAAGTGGTGTGAATTCAAAATAACTCCACGCGTTGCTTTTACTCCTTTCTTTTCGAGCCATCTATAAAAAAATTAATTTAAAATGTTTCAAACATGTATTTTTATGAATATTATTATTGTTGTTGTTATTATTAATTTGTTATTATTATTTCTTAGTATCTAATTTTATCCCTACTACATGATCTCAAAGAGTAAGACTTTATCTAGCAAGCTTCCCTGTCCATAAGAATTCGGTAGTGAAAAAAACTACAATGCGCTCTGACGCGTGACTAGATGACACACACTTGCAATAACGCATTAGCTGTTGACAGCCTCATTATTTCTTATTATTTATTCTCAGTAAGTTAAATGAATTATATTTTCTTATTTTATTCCTACCACATGATCTCAAAGAGTAAAAGAGTGAGTTCTAGCGGAGTTAATGAGTGAATCAAGTGTAACATTAGATGAAACTAAATTGACTGGATGAAATACGTAACGCGAGGCTTGTCCATAAGAATTCGGTGGTGAAAAAAACTACAATGCGCTTTCGTGCAGGTTACCCGCGCTAAGTGTAGTTGGTTGATTCACTTCTCCAACAGCAATCCTTTTCTCATGTTATCACGACAAAGCTAGATAACATGGCTTAAAATGATCCACGTTAGAAGTGTTTTATCTGCGTTTTCAGTGTCTGCTTAGCTTGCTACGATGACGCATGATTAGATGACACACTCGCTTGCAATAACGCGTTGGCTATTGACACAGCATCATATAGTAGCTAATATCATTATCTCAGATTTAAAAAAAACAAATGTGTGATGCATTCAATCACCATTTTATTTTGGCTGGCTATTTATTTGAGAATACAGCGATGTCCTCTGGAAATGTAGATCCTACGCTGCTTATGTGCTCACTGTCACTTCATAAAGGCTTGCTAGCCAGCTAGCTTGCTAAAGTGAACCAAATATGTTAGCTAGCTTGCTCGCTTGATAATGAGGATTGATAAACATAGTGGTCGTATAAACGCATTTAATTAAAAACTTTCACTAAATATACATACCTTTATTGCGGCAATCGAATCTGTGCAGACAAGTCTTGCAGTAGAGAATATTCGATGAGTCACGAGTGACCAACGTCTTATTACAGAAGTAGCGCGTCAGCTGCTGCAGTTCACACTTGTATTAGAGCTCCCTCTACTGGATAATTATAGTAAATAGCAATTACAACGTTCGAACAGACAAGTACAGATAAATAATCAATGTTTTTTTGTTTTGTTTATTAGGCCTATACTTATTTAAAAATCGGGACACATCGGATGCATAACTTCCGATTCCGATGTCGTCAAAATGTCAAATAATGGCTCCATCCGAGACAGGTGTATACTTGTGTATAGTTGTGTACAGGTGTATAGTTGGCTCTTACTTCTTAAAAGTTATCAGAGGTGGAAAGTAACTTATTACTTAATGGTCATATGACTACTGAGTAGCCTACAATGACATCTGTGCATTTATCTGCAGTAAAGTTCAAATGGACATATGATAACATTCAATAGGCCTATTTGAATAAACATTTAATATTTTGCAGCACTCCCAAAACGCGAAATGACATTGAAACAGGGGGTCTGAGGTAGTCGTAGCATGTTGCGTGCTAATATTAAAATGAAAAAATCTCTAAATTTTATCATGAATTGGGAACCATAACACTTCACTATAACCAGAAGGAAAAGTGTAAGAAAAATAAGGAAATATTTTTAAAAACAATCATCAAAGTCTGAATTTAGAGATTTGGGACAATTGCTAAATTGCCCCAAAACTGGCAAAAATAAGAGCTCAATGTTGCATAATGACCCAAAAGAATGGTGGAATGAAATCTAATTTTTTCATCAAAGTTAAATATTTTTTAGCCTCATTAAGTCATTTTCACATTAAGCCTTTTAGAATGTCCCGAAATAAAATCCACTTCCTGAATTGATTGAAAGTGAATTGACCCCAACCCTACTATTGAGGAAAGTGATGAGTGTAGTGTAGCCACCCGATTACTTGTGAACTGAATAAAGTAGCTTGTGATAATGTGTGCATTACATAGAGCTGCATGATAGACAAAATATCATATTGTGACAATTCTGTAAGATACTGCAAATGTAAAGAATTTTTTAAAGTCT
Organism: Anguilla rostrata; assembly: GCF_018555375.3. Classification (NCBI taxonomy): domain Eukaryota; kingdom Metazoa; phylum Chordata; class Actinopteri; order Anguilliformes; family Anguillidae; genus Anguilla; species Anguilla rostrata. The sequence goes on along the minus strand of NW_026985600.1, from coordinate 26,041 downwards.
GTTCTCACCTTTTAAGTCCTTAATCTCCTTTAGGCATTGCTGTCCCAGTTGGATTTCCCACTGATGACAATGTTCTCATACCGTATACTTTTTCACTCAATGAGTATATATTTTAAGAATGAATTTTAAAAATGTCCATATTGAAGCATTTGTGATGTGCGTTGTTTCATGTACCATATGAATGATATATTGTTGTTCGTCCCTTGCAGAGGCTTGTGTGCATGTATTATTCATCCTGAATAGAGATTCAAATTGTTTATCCATGGTCTGTGAATTTATTTTAAACTGCATGCTGACATTAACAAACAAACATGTTTAACGTTAACAAGTTACATTTTCTTGTTTCATTAAAGCACGAAAACAAACAGAACAATGTCTAACAATTATCTAACAAAATCAACAATTGAGCTACAACAATCTGCATAAGTCACACATTATTATTTCCACATGCTGTACTGTAGGCTATAGCACAGATTCCCAAACTTTTTTATGTGAAAGATACCAAGAATAATATGCATTAGGTTATGATTAAATGATTAAAATAGAAATGAAGTGAGCATCCCGATAGCATCCAGAGAATATTATATATTGGATAGAAAACAAGAAAAACCTCCCAGTGCATAGAAATAGTCAACATTTTCCCCCAAAAATACAAACATAAATTTTGACAATGATTTAACTCGAAAATAATCAGTAAGTCGTTACCTAAACTCGCCATAACAGAACAAGACAAGCTGCAGGATTAGATTACACACATTCAACTTACTATGCAGTGGATTGCACCTCCTAGCAGTCAGAAACATACGCCATATGAACGCTTGTGACAGTTGACTGGAAAAACATTGTAACAGGAATTGAGAAGCAGGCAGAGTTAGAGTGGGCCAACTGAAATAATAATACAAAATTAAAAATTAAAACAGAACAATAATAATAATAATTAAAGCCGCAAGCGGCGTTGGGAGGGGTCCAAGCATTGGCACCATCGCGCCCCCTATGAAGCGATTTTAAAATGGCTTTTTCCTCATGATCATATGCCTTCACCCAACATATCTACTGAATATCATGATGATTGTATAAAATATTGATGACTTATGGCCAATTTTGTGCTAAGAGACGCTGTCGGATGACTTAGTTGCGTCACCATGGATGTGTCCTGGCCGCTTCCCATAAAGGCCTTTACTATGTAGTAACACTTAGATGGGATGTCGTAACACTTAGATGGCCCAGCGTGTATGTACAGCTGCAGCGCTTCCATGCTGCAACTAAAAAAAAGTGTCACACTAGTGTTGTCATGATACCAAAATTTTGACTTTGATATCAATACCAGGTTTAGTATCACGATACTCGATACTGATTCAATACTCGGTAACTAACGATACTGAAATTACCTTAATAGATCAGAAACATAATGTCCACAAGGGTTGACCTCATTTTCGAATTCACGGTTTATTAAAAACCTGGTTTATTAACAACCTTTAAGTTGAAGCTTCTTCAACATATTAATAAGCATAGGCCTATAGTGTTACAACACTAAACAATAGAAAAATATATTAAATATATTTAAAAAATTAAACAGTTGTAAACTAAATAATCTTTAAAACAGGTCTTTCACCTTTAAATAGATTTAAAAACAGCATATTTTAATAACAATACAGCATCTATCTATAATAAAATATTTCCAAATTGGAACACCTATTGCTACTGAAGTGAACTGAGTCGAAGCCTGCGCTGTATCAAGGAGGTGAGTGCACAAGCGTGAGTCACCTAACTTGGCAACCTTAGTTGCTACTGCCATCTAGCGAAGATTCTGACAAATGACACTTTTCATCTTTTAAATCAGTAATGCGGGAGACACATTTCCCTGGCTTTTACATTTGACACAAAACTACCGAACGTCGGAAAATTCTAATACCGAGCCTTTCCTCTTTTTTTTAAGTACCGAAAAAGTGCTGAAGTTTCGGAATACCGTGCAACACTACGTCAGACACATATTCCAATCCATTGCTCAGCTTAGCAGAGAATGCACATTTCAGAGCGCCTCAGAGATAGAATAATAATACACATTTCAAATAATAAATACAACATTGAGAAAAAACGAAACAAAAGACGAAATATCAACTCGCGACCTGCGTGCTTCGCGCAGAGCAGCTTACAGTTTCATTTATTTAGACATTGGCAGATGAGAAAATTTTCGGTTACGCTGACCTGTAAAACGCTATTCCAAAAGCAAAATCAGACATGTATACATCGTTAGAAAGCATATACTCTCACCTACGGAATAAATGAATCAAGCCAAAGTGCACTAAAAATTGCGACAACGCTGTAAGCAACAGGTGTGGTATTACGCACAGCTATTATTGAAGATAGCCGACCCAGGCGTCACAGATGCGCATATATTTCACAAACGGGTTGTCCAAGACAATGTATGACCACTCATTCGCAAAAGGGACATCTATGTGTAAAACCAATAGTAAGATTGTATATTTATTCAATGTTTAGTCCCAGATATTGACTGTAGAATGACATGGTATAATTTTTAAAAAAATGGTCTCGTTTATTTCGTTATTCAGTGAGCAGCGTTGTCACTGCTGTATTGGCATATTTTAGGGATAATGTCGGGTTTATCTTGTTGCTACGAAATATTAACACGGACGGAGTGTAGCACAGTGAGTAAGGAACTAGACTTGTAACCGAAAGGTCACAGGTTCGATTCCCGGGTAGGACACTGCCGTTGTACCCTTGAGCAAGGTACTTAACCGGAATTGCTTCAGTATATATCCAGCTGTATAAATGGATACAATGTAAAATGCTATGTAAAATAGTTGTGTAAGTCGCTCTGGATAAGAGCGTCTGCTAAATGCCTGTAATGTAATGTAATGTAATATTACATAGCATTACATTACAGTCATTTGGCAGACGCTCTTATCCAGAGCGATGTGCAACAAAGTGTATAATCATAATCAGGAACAAGTGTGTCGAAAACCCTAGAGAGAAGTACCGTTCCAAGTGCAGGGAACAACCGCATAGTTCAACTTGGACCCTGTAGGTTAAACTGATTAACACTAACACAAACAAGAACAGCAACAACGCAGTTTATGCAAAAATACAAGCAATAGTTAAGACGAGTTAAGTCACCTATGAAACAGCTACCTAGTTACAACCCTAAGCTTACAGTCAATTTAGAAATTAAATTGAGAATACGATTTCTCTCAGCATAATGACGGATATAAAGACTAAACGAACTCACCCGATATTGTCTTCAAATGGACCGTTGTGGAGTTTGCAGAGAAAAACGACTGGCTTGGTTTTCAAGTATGCAAAAACAACTTTATTCGAGCAGATCGCTCTGGAAAACATACAATCAGACTGCCACGTCAGGAAGCTCTGAACTCCCTCGCTAAACCCCCGGCTTATCTCTACCTCCCGGCTGACACGTCACCTGTCAGGTGAGTCTGAGAACGTGGGCGTGGGCGTCTGCCTCTCTCCCCCCAGTGCTCACTACACCGTATTATTTATTTAGACATTGGCAGACTACAGCATAAATTGCGTCTTTTATTTATATTCAATATTAGAAATTGCAGCGAGAAACTGCAGCTGTAGGTCGTTATGTTATGGTAGCAACGGAACGAAGCGGACGATATATGTATTAGGCTACCGTCATTGTTTCATTATACCAGTGTGTTTTCGCGCGTTTGCACAGAAACTCAGAACCTATAAATAAAATGGTTTAGCTATTTCTCAGCGTAATGACAGATTCAAAGACTAAACAAACTCACCCGATACTGTCTTCAAATGGATGCAGGCTCAAGAAAAGTAATTATACATCCTCTCAAAAAGCTTTTACTAACAAACTCTTGGTAGCCTTGCATGCACTCTGGGTGGCACTGTCTTCCATTGCTTCCGCGACGCTCAGACCCTCCCCTCACTGCTAAAAACTAGACCTACGGTGTCGGATTACTTGTGTCGCCATGGATGTCACTTGCCGTAAAGAAGTTTACTAGATGTCGTAACACTTAGATTTGGAGCTCCAGCTCTTGCGCACCCCAACTAATAAAAAAGTCCAAATGGCGGGCAAACCATATGGCGGACATAGGTGGTCCCAATAGAAAAGTTGTAGAGCACATTCAGATGCATCAGTCGATGACCAGCTTTGCTGCTTGGACCCCTAATAATCCTAACACATACAATAGGGTTCCACCAGCTTCGCTGCTTGGACCCCTAATAATCCTGACAGATACAATACGGTTCCACCATCTTCGCTGCTTGGACCCCTAATAATAATAATAATAACAATAATCCTAACAAATACAATAAGGTTCCACCAGCTTCGGTGCTTGGACCGCTAATAATAATAATAATCCTAACAGATACAATAGGGTTCCACCAGCTTCGCTGCTTGGACCCCTAATAATAATAATAGTGCGCTGTACAGCAATGGATCCAGGCCACTAAGGGGAAACAGTTAACGTGAGGAAAGCGATGGATTTTAATAGCCCACATACCCAATGTACAAGCTTATATATCCTCATATAGAGAAGCACTTTCCTATGAGTTAAGAAAGCCCATTGTAGAAATCAATAAAAACAAAACATAGGTGGGTTGTGTGGGCTAGATGAAAATAGGAGCAGGCTAAGCACTTTTTGAAAAGAAAATTATAACACGAGAGCAATAAACCAACATTATGTATAACATGTAGGCCTAGTCCAAGCCGCGCACGGCTCAACTTACTGTACATTCACCTAAATGCCACAGAGATATGCCACACAGAGGAAACAGCCCGACACCGTCTTCAGCTTCGTAGCAGTCAGTGACTTCTGAAGGTCTTTGTAAAGTGATGCAGCGCCAAAATGAGATAACAGAATTGCTAGTCAAGCAGCAAAACATGTCTCAGCTCCCTCAGAGAGACATGCCAGTATTCACAGGGAATCCTCTCACCTACTGTTCCTTTATAAGGGCATTTGAACAGGCCATAGAGAACAAGACTGATAATCAACAAGATAAGTTATATTATCTTGAACAGTTCACAAACGGAGAACCTCGTAACCTTGTTTGCAGTTGTGATCATATGCAACCTGAGAAAGGCTACCAGGCTAGCTAGGAGGCTACTCCAGCAACACTATGGAGATGAGTTGCGGATCGCCACAGCCTACATGAAGAAAGCACTTGAATGGCCACAGATTAGAGCAGAAGACAGGAAGGCATTAAATGCATACGCTCTGTTCCTGATAGGGTGTAGAAATACTATGAATGACGTGGAATTCATGGATGAGATGGACAACCCAATTAACATGAAAACTGTCATCTCAAAACTTCCCTATAAACAGAGAGAGCGGTGGAGAAACCAAGCCTTTGAGATACAACAGCGGACGGGAAGAAGAGCCATGTTTTCGAACTTGGTAGACTTCATCAACTGGCAAGCGAAAGTCACAAACGACCCACTGTTTGGAGATGGATGTCAGCTCAGAAGGAAAGGGAAAGTCCAAGATAAATACTAAGAGAAGTAACCCTAAAAGTAGCAGTTTTGCTACGAGTGTCTCTCCGGCTGGAGAACACAGTGCTCAAGGTCTCCGTGAGAAGAGACCCAGTTCAGTCAAACCAGCTGATGCCTTTCAAAGTCCTTGTTTATTCTGTCAGAAGAGCCATGCCCTGGATTCCTGTAACAAGATAAAAGAACAGACTCCTAAAGACAAATTAAGTTCTTTAAGTAACTTTACCTACCAGCTGTCTTTCTCCACCCTGGATCCCCCGGTTGTCCCTCTTACAGTGTCGGGTCGGCAGGTCCGCAGCATCTCCTGCGTGACCTGGTGATTTTCCAACAGGGCAATTAACAGTTCTAGAGTTTGGGGGCCCTGTTGGGCAACATACCTCTTCCTGATGCACCGGTCCAGCACCACTCGATCCAATAGGGTGGGACCATCTCCTTCCACCAGCCAGCTCCGGGTGATGCGGCTCAGGGCAGCCACTTGGGCTCTTGCTGGCTGGCTGGGGCTGTAGGCCCATTGGTGGAAGCGATGGGCTTTGGCTGGCAAGCTTTAGCCATACTGAGCCAGAATGGCTGCTTTGAGGTTGCCGTAGTTGGCTGCCTCTGCATCGGTCAGGTCCCGGCAGGCTTTCTGGGCCTCCCCGATCAGAAATGGGGCCAAGATGCCCCCCCAGTCTCCCCTGGGCCAGCCTTTTCGGTGGGCGGTGCGCTCAAACAACTCGAGGTAGGCTTCTACGTCATCCTCGGGAGTCATTTTCGTCAGTACATCCCACGGCTTCGGTTTGTTCTCTGACGTGTGGGTGACCAGGGCCACCATGGCCGCCTCCAGTGTTTTCTGTGTTTTATTTATTTTTTACTGCTGGTTTCTACCTGGTTCCGTCAACCCGTAGCGTGGATTTAGAGTGCCCGCATTCTCCACCATATGTGAACTCTCTCGGCCAACAAAAAAATCGCAGTTCCCCGTTTTGTGGCGTCCCGATCCCTTATCGGTGCTCCCCACAAGACCACCAGGACGGCTGAGCACATCGGTCTCGTGGGGAGCACCGATAAGGGATTGGGGCGCCACAAAACGGGGAACTGCGGTTTTTTTTGTTGGATAAAAATCACTATAACGTTTACATTTCTCAACCGATTTCAATGAGTCCTTTTTATATTCAAGGTTTTATGATCTACGTGGAGTACAAAAAACGTTTTATCTCCAGTTATTTAGAATCTCGATAGTTAGGCTATAATCGCTGCTAGACACTCAAGAGAGGAGTGTGTAGGTAGGTAACAAGCAAAGCTAGCCTTACAATCAGGGTTATTTGATGCTTACAATCCTACTCAAGTTAGCTAACAATGCATTTATTAGCCTACTTTCTAGGCAGCTTGCCAGGTTAAAATGAACGGTGGCAATTCCTTATGACAATGAATTATTTTCCAGCACGTAAGTAATTCAGTTAATGTAAATCTAACGTTGATACACACTCCTCTCTTGAGCGTCTAGCAGCGATTATAGCCTAACTATTGAGATTCTAAGTAACTGGAGATAAAACTTTTTTTTTTGTACTCCACGTAGATCATAAACCCTTGAATATAAAAACGACTCATTGACATCGGTTGAGAAATGTAAACGTTATAGCGCTTTTTATCCAGAAAAACCGCAGCTCCCCCGTTTACTTGTATTTGTTTTCAGGCCAGTCTTGCCTGGTCCAATATGACGGCGACGTTGACGTACCATCCAAAGGCCAATGCGGTGTCTATGTATATGAATTTACTGACATTATCCCCCCGGATATGATTGAAAATGTCAAGGCTCTGCTCTGCGTAACAATAAAATACGACCCCAAATCACAGAGATGCCGATTCGCACAGGACTAATATTATCACATGACCTCTGTGTTTGGGAAAATATGGTAGGTAATTTGTGGTGGAATTTTTACTTTACAAATTACGGACATGGCAGATTCGCACGGGATTAAGATCACAGACGACCTCTGCAATTATTACAAGTTACTAGAGGTCCCCAGGTAATACTAGTCCCATGTGAATAGGGCTTAAGCATGCACAAACAGTGCAAATTTGAGCTCAGCACCTGCAACAGATTTGTTTGTGGCCAACAACGGCACCCGTTTCCTTATCAGTGCTCAGGCCAATAAATAGAAAATAAAAGGAGCCTTGCCATCCCCCAATCACCTATTACACATAAACCCAGACCAAAAAACTTATTTTTCCACTTTGTACAGTTATTTGATCTTGTTTATTTTTCATGAAATACATAGCTTACATATCTGGCATATTTGACCACCCTATGCTCTATTTTTGTACAGTCATATTTTGCTGAAAATTTCTGATTGGTCGACTACTTGCAGTGTTTTATTTCAACCGCCATTTTTAAAAATCTGCAGCCTCAAACCGATTAATTTTCATAACATACAAGTTTGATTTCAAGTTATTATGTGGCGCAGTAGCCTACTTTTGGTTATAGCCTGCCAACGTCTTGGAATTATAACGTGTGCTCTTCTGTTCTTTTCTTGCTTTAGTATTAGTTTTATAAAATGCTAAGCATTCGTGCTGGGACAGCATATTACATACCAAAACATTCAAACGGTTTAATTCGGTTGCTGAATATTTTCTTCCGGATTTTCTTTTTTGTTAGCCCGTTGTAATTGACTCAAAACGTTTGATACAGTTATGTGAGGTATGCAGTAGTTCTGCGTAATTTACATTGGTGATACAGTAAAAGCAAACTGGAAATCACTTTCCGCACTTTTTGTCAGGGTAAAATAACAGGTTAATTCTAGTAATCGTCCCTTTTGCTTTTTCAGACTGCTGTAATTTTACTCTGCCATTCTTCAATTCCACAAAAAGACCAGGAAGACTAGGGACTAATTTATGGTGCATGGTTCGCATCTGGAGGGCACACTTCGCTGCTCGGCTAGCAGTAACTTTGAAAGAAAGCAAACGGTGGCTGTACCACTGCTAATTTAAATTTTCACGCAAGTCCGAGTTTTCGTTCTATTCTTGTCATTTTGCGATTAGCCTATATGGAATTGACGATGAGAAAATAATCAATTCAACAGCAAATTGTTTACGACGTGTGCATGTTTTCTGCTGTTGTTGCCAGTTATTTGTGGAATGTGAATGCATTCTGTCACCTCGGATGTCAAGACATGAAAGTGAATGTTCGCATAAAAACATAATGAATGTGTTTGAGAGGATATATAAAACAGTTACAATCTGACTATTGGCCTGTTATATCCTATTTGTTGCATAACAACGGTCCAAGTTCAACTACCAACGACAGTTTTGCTTGACAACGGTAAAATATGCCCAAACGGCTGCAGAAGAATATTTCAATTCCAGGTGATTAAATCGATAAAAATCAATAACTACAAAAGTAACCATATATAGTCATTGTTGGTAACCCGTTGTATATAAGTGGAATAAACCCCTCCAGGCTGTCCCGGTTATTAGAAAATAATGTAGGCTACTTCGGTGGTAGTATGGGGTTACAGAAGAAATCATAGGACAGATGGACCGACGACAACGTCGCTTTTTCATACGTCAGTGAGCTAATTTGCCTAATCTTCGTGGGACTTTAGACCGCGGTGGAAACGCAGACAACAATGGGCTGAAGGAACCTTTTAGTTCCTTGAAATGTAGTTCCTGGGACTAAAAGTTCAGCGTACTTTTGGTAGAAAGTTTACCAAACTTTTACAGTATAGTTTGAAATGTAAATGGGTTAGAGTCCACCTCCTTTGAGGGAAGGCCAAGAATGAAAAGGCCTGAGTATCTCTTAACCTTTACCCGAAAGATGCCACTCAGTTCCTGAGAAATTGTACCCCAAAATCTTTTAATCAAAATATGTACCCCATATGTATGTTTTTAATCAAAAGTAATGATAATAGGTTCCAATCTCTTTTTGACACTTATTACACAGAGGTGAGGCCTGACGGTCCATCTTATTTAGCATGTAAGGCGTTACAGTATATGTAGACGATGTAGTATTTTATACTGTGTCTCTCTCAGTCTATTACATGTAAAGGTGGACCTAAACATTTTAATGGCCTCCTGCCAATCATCCTCAATATACTCAGCGACAAAATCGGCGGACGGGATACCGAGGCCCTACTTGACTCAGGCAGTATGGTGACCCTCATCCGGCCGGAGTTTGTGGGGGGCTCCCGAGGTGAGGCAATTGCCGTGGCCTGCATTCACGGGGACACTAAGCAGTATTTCACGGCTGACATTGTGATGTCCACCCCCCCGAGGCTCGGTGGCCGTCCGAGCAGGAGTTGTAGAGAACCTGCCCGTCCCTGTACTGGTGGGCTGGGACTGTGCCGTGTTCGATAGGTACTGGAAGGAGTCTCTGGCGAACCTCAAACCTGAGGGCATGCGCAGACCCCAGAAGAGGCGGCCCCAGCAAACAGAAGGTGGTGCTCAACCGGCCTGGGTGGGCCTCTCTGGGGAAGACCTGGCCGGGCCGACGGACGCTGCGGTAGAGGGGAGGCAGAAACCTGCCAGCACTAAGGAGACCACCGCCACCGCATCTGAGGCCGTAGCCGAGAACCCCGTCGGCCTGGAAGAGGTGGGCTCGGAAGAGACCTTCACTGAGTTTGCCCCATAGCCGGGGAGCCAGACCGGGGACCACAGTCGCTTTGGAACAGCGCAGCTGCAGGATCCCAACTTGACGCAGGCCTGGAGGGACGTCCAGGAGCTCAATGGGCAGCTACTACCAGGGGTGAGTGAAACAACCAACCCACATTTTATGATTGAGCAGGGGTTGTTATATAGAGTGTCCCAGGTCAAGGAAGAGATATTTAACCAGCTGCTAGTCCCCAAGGCTTACATTTCAAAGGTCCTGTACCTCGCCCACACCCACCTCCTGGGGGCACACTTTGGAACGGAGAAGACGTATGAGCTCATAATCGCACGGTTCTACTGGCCTGGAGTGAAAAGAGCTGTCGAAGAGTACTGTCGCCACTGCGCTGAGTGCCAGCTCCACAGCCCCAAGGTGCAGTACAAAAACCCCCTGATTCCTCTGCCCATCATAGAGGTCCCCTTCCACCGCATCGCCATGGACATCGTGGGCCCCCTTCCAAGGTCCATCCGCGAGCACAAATATATCCTGGTCATCATGGACTACGCTACCCAGTTCCCAAAAGCCATCCCATTGCTGACTGCCACTGGGAAAGCGGTAGCCCGAGAACTGTTGCTGCTGTTCAGCCGGGTGGGTATCGCGTCGGAGATACTCACTGAACAGGGGTCCTGCTTTATGTCCACAGTGTTGAAGGCGATGTGTCACCTACTGAAGGTGAAGCAGGTGAGGACCTCAGTCTACCACCCGCAGACAGACGGGCTGGTCGAGCGGTTTACCCACACCTTAAAACAAACGATGCAGAAGATGATTGAGACAGATGGTAAAGACTGGGACCAACTGTTACCATACCTTATGTTTGCCATTCGTGAAGTACCTCAGGGGTCTACAGGGTTTTCACCATTTGAGCTGCTGTATGGGCGGCGACCCCGAGGACTGTTGGACCTGGCCAAGGAAACATGGGAGCGCCAACCTTCACGACAGCACGGTCATCGAGCATGTGGCGCAGATGCACCAACGGATGGCCCGGATCTGGCCCATGATCCGGGAAAACATGCAGCAGGCACAGCAGGCCCAGGCCTGGGTATACAATCGCAGAGCACAGGTGAAAGAGTTCCAGCCGGGTGATAAAGTGATGGTCTTGGTCCCCACCCATGAGTGTAAATTTTTGGCTAAATGGCACGGGCCCTACGAAGTGGTTGAGAAAACCGGGCCCATAAAGTCAGCCAACCGGGACGCCGCTGTCACACCCAAATCTACCACATAAATTTGTTAAAACGTTGGTATGAAGCTGAACAACCGCCGACACAGGCCCTCTCTGCTCACGTCTCCCCACAGGGCACCCCCGAGGTAATGATGGGGAAGCAGCTGACGGGCCACCAGATCCAAGATCTCCAAGAACTCTTGGAGCGGAATCGGGATGTGTTCTCGAGGCTCCCAGGCCGGACCTCCATCATAGCCCACCACATCGTCACAGAACCCGGGAAGAAGGTTAGGCTGAGGCCATACCGGATCCCCGAGGCCCGGCGGGATACCATCCGGGAAGAGGTCAGGAAGATATTAGAGATGAGGGTCATTGAAGAGTCACACAGTTCGTGGAGCAGCCCCATAGTCATTGTACCTAAACCCGAAGGTAGCCTGAGATTTTGCAATGACTTTAGGAAGCTAAACGAAATCTCATACCCAGGGTAGATGAGCTGATCGAGAGGCTGGGACCGGCTCGATTCCTCAGCATGTTGGATCTCACCCGCGGGTATTGGCAGGTTCCCCTTACCCCCCAGGTCAAGGAGGGATGCCGGATGGCCTCTTCCAGTACCGGGTCCTACCGTTTGGGGTCCACGGAGCCCCGGCTACCTTCCAGCGGCTCATGGATCAGGTCCTCCGGCCTCATCAGGAGTATGCGGCGGCGTACCTGGACGACATCGTGGTCCACAGTACTGATTGGAAAACCCACTTGTGCAGGCTAGAGGCGGTGCTAGGGGCCCTCCGGGAGGCAGGCCTGATGGCCAACGCAACCAAATTCCGCTTGGGATTGGAGGAGGTGGACTACTTGGGCTACACCGTTGGAAGAGGGTGTGTGAAACCCCAATCCACCAAGGTGGAAGCCATCGCAACGTGGCCTAAGCCCCAGACGCAAAAGCAGGTGAGAACCTTCCTGGGCCTAGTCGATTATTACCGTCAGTTCATTCCCAATTTTGCCGCCATAGCAGCCCCCCTGCATGACCTGACCTCCAAGAGTTGAAGCAACCGAGTCGGCTGGACGGAAGAAGCTGACGTCACCTTCGAAACCCTGAGACAAGCTCTCTGCAGCGAACCTGTTCTGGTGACTCCGACCTTCGATCAGACCTTCGTACTCCAAACGGACGCTTCCACGGTGGGGATAGGAGCCGTGCTCTCACAGATCCGGGAGGGGGCCGAGCATCCGGTAACGTACATCAGCCGTAAACTCTTAAAGCATAAGCGTAACTATGCTACAGTAGAGAAAGAATGTTTAGCCGTCAAATGGGCGATGGACAAGTTGCGATATTACTTACTGGGTAAGGAGTTTGTACTGGTCACTGACTATACCCCACTCAAATGGATGGCAGTGAATAAAGATAGTAATGCCCGGGTTACTAGGTGGTTTCTGGGGCTACAGAATTTTCGCTTCAGGGTGGAACATCGAGCCGGGAAGCTCCACGGGAATGCTGATGCCCTGTCCAGACGGGAGGAATGCCTATGGTCGGGCGCTCCAGGTAACGGCATGGAGCTGAGGGAAGGGGTATGTGGCGCCCCGATCCCTTATCGGTGCTCCCCACGAGACCACCAGGACGGCCGAGCACATCGACATCGGCGGCCGCTAGGAAAAGTTGTGTGGGCGTTACCTGCCAAACCACAGTCTGGAAACATTCAGGGACCCTGGACAGCACCAGGCAGATCAACTGAGGTGACACCGGGCAGCACCATGGACAGGGCTGCAGCAGAGGGAAGGTAGGTGGAATTTTCCACTCTGCAGCACACCTGAAGCTGCTTGACGGATTGGCTGCCGCCGCCCACCTGAAGCTGCTTGCACTGATGAGCACTCAGGCTTTTTAGACCAGCACAAACACAGGAATGGCAGAGTTGCTGGGGCTTCCTACTGAGCTACGCCTGGTGACTCTCTACACCTGAACCTGAGACGGTAAGCGGCCGTGGGCCAAATCTCTTAAAGTGGATGCATAATTGTGAGGAACTGGAAAGTGTGAAGACTGACTCAAGTGCAACTGTGATTCAAGTGGACCGTGTGATAGAGGGCAAAGACAGGAACAGCTCAGAACCTGAGCTGGGGAAAGGATTGGAGTGCTATCTCACTTGGGAGGGAGGCCTTCTCCCCTACACACCTTGAGGACTGGAGGATCGCCAGCCGGTGCCCGGAGCAAGGAGCCGGACCAGGATCTGACTGGCCAGGCCCTATTCCCCCCCTAACCTGTGTGTTTCTTGTTTCTCTCCAGAAGGAGGTTTGAATACCTGGAGTGGAGCACTGATACCCCAACTGGGAAGACTCTTTAGTTGTTTTTGGCTACCCCTACCCCCACTCATTACGACCATTAAAGTGATTTTTTGTTAACCTCTACCTAAGACTCACTGAACTGGTTCTTCTTGACTTCCGTCAACCGCACCCCCCGTTGGCCGAGAGAGTTCAGTTTACTTGTATTTGTTTTCAGGCCAGTCTTGCCTGGTCCAATATGACGGCGACGTTGACGTATAACAGCAACGGACCGAAGCAGTCAATGCGGCGTCTATGAGTAAATTCGAGTAAAATGCAGACTTCGCTTATCCTGTGCGAATGCGCCGCACGAAACACAGACGTGGGGGGGGGGGGAGGGAATGTCACAGATTGTATTCAAACTTAAAATGAATAGGAATATGTGATTGTGTGTCTGTAGCCACTCAGGGTCTCTGACCCCCAACATGGTGTGTGGTCTTCAAGTGGTAAATTAATAAAACTTTCGAAGGAGAGACAATTCCGGGACACTTTTTATGCTTGTCGCAGGGAGGGGGAGAAAAACAGACCACTCATTGACTCAAGGATGTTCCCTTTGATTTTTGTGGAACAGGGGTAGAGACAAAACAGATAAAATTGCTATGCTCACACAGGGTGAGTTTGCCAGATCAAATTATGCTGCCTGTTTCTCAAAGGTATTATCTAAAAACTAGATATCCAACGTGAGGACTTTTCTTGGGCAGTTACTTTTGGCCTCTACACTTTGCTCTTGCCTTCACTCTGATATTATCGTGAGCGGCGAGCGTGACTGTTTCCGGTCATTGGCTATGGCTAACATCAAGGTGAAGGAATATGGCATCAATTTAATGCCAGTAATCAGCGCGAGCGAGCGAACAGAACCACTTTCATGCGTGGAAATTCCAACACCGAGAGTAAAACAATGAGCCACGCGCGAGCTGGTTCTACTCGCTCGCGATGAGCCACTTTCTCCTCGCGTGGAGTAGAGTTGATTTTTGTCAGTGTGGGGGCGGGGATGAGGTGGAGATTTATGCTAATGTATTCACTGGTATGATTGGTCACTTTAAATACGAAGCCCATACACTTCCTATACCTTCTAACGACAATGTTCTTGTTAGCTATGGAGACAGAAGTTGTGAGTAGCCTACCGGAGACAATGCAGTGTCATTAAATGTCTATTAATATATGTAATTAAAGCCCCATTCAGATCAGATTTAGTGGGTAATACCTGGGTTAATGTAATTCCCATTGTTCTCTTATAACCCAGCATTTTTTATATACATATACTGCTGATGGAGTGGAGACCCATCATTATGGTGCTGTTTTTGCTTTGAGCAAGTGGAAATAGCTTTAGTTCAGCTCAGCACAGATTGTTGGGGATTTCTGCGTATAAATTTAAAATCTCTGTCTCCCCCCCCCCCCCCCCCCCTCCATGGGAACCCTGCAAGTGGTTGTAATTGTCGTGGTATTTTTCCCTTTTTCCTTCCAATTACGTGAACAGAACATGGAGACAATAGCATCAATGTGTGTGTGCATGTGTGTGTGTATGCGTGTGCAAGAATGGGGAGGTGGGTGCTTAGAGAGGGAGACTCACATGTTTTCTGCTCTCCTACAGTCAGTTTAACATTCCTAGTGAGATAAATCACAGAGCTGAACAGTTCACCTTTGTTCTTGCTGCTTGTATCGGTGTGAATTAAGATTTGTAATCTGTGTTCTTGACACAGTGTGTTGCTGTGGATTTTTGGTCCCGTTATGTATGTTTCTGCTGTAGTTTTGTCTTGTTGTTGTTTTGTCCTAGTGTTCTCCCGCTGTAGCATGTGTTGCTGCTGTTGCATGCATTGCTACTTTTGTGTGTTTTGCTGTTGTAGTGTGTGTTGCTGATATAGTATTGTCCTGCTATAGTGTGTTTTGCTGGTGTAATGTTTTCTACTGCTGCAGTGTGCATTGCTACTTTAGTGTGTGTTGCTGATGTACTATGTGTTGCTGCTATAATGTGTATCACCAATAAAGTGTGTGTTGCTGCTGTCGTGTGCTTTCCTGTGCTGTCTTGTGTGTTCTGCTGTCATGTGTGCTCCTGCTGTAGTTTGTGTTGCTGCTGTAATGTGTATCACTAATACATTGGGAGTTGCTGTAACGTGTTGCTCTTGATGTTGGACTTAGAAACGGCAGTGCTCTCCATTTTTGAAGAATGATGGATGACTCTGAAATTTGATCGGTATTACACTGACAAATGCCACACCTTTTCTACCCAGGAATGCAGCCTGTCTGTGTCTGGCAGGAAGGCAAGGTATTCTGGTATGTCAGAGAGGTGTGAAAGTGGTTTATTTACACTTTCTTTAGAGCACTCTTGTCTTTTTTCCACTTCTAAATTCTGTTTTTAAGAGAATACAGTAACTCTTTTGATTTGATAAGAATTTTCTTCACATTTCTCTTCCTGCTCTCAACGAAGGCGGACGCTTTTTCCTCTGCTCCCTCCATGCCCTTATCTGCCCCTGCTTGCTGCTCTCTTGTCTTGTGCTGTCTCTGTCTGAACTATCCGGAGCCTCTCTCTGCATTTCTCTCCGAAACCAAAAATCATGGATCTGATCAACTGGTCTCTCAACGCAATTGATAGTATTTTCTCGACGAGAAGAACGGGTCAGGGAGAGCCCTCTTGCCCTGACGGAACGTTTGCAGCCGGATACACGATGGACTCCTGGAAGGAGTGGAGGGTCGTGTGCCTGTCGATCCTTTCCATTGAGGATGTTGAAGACGTTTACTTGATTGGAATTATGATAACAGGCTTTCTGCTGTTTGGAGCTGGCAGCATCCTGATTTATCGCAAAGTTCAGAAGGCGTTGGCAGCACTAATTGGGAAGCTGCCCGCAATTGAGGGAACGGGCAGGGCTGTCAACACTCAGACTCAAGCGATTTGCGAGCTCAATCGCAAACTGGATGCGATTGGATCGCAAATTCGCATGACGGATACCAACTTGGAGAAGTTGTCGGTTCGGCTCACTGAAATGGGCCATCAAATTCGGATGATTGGAACAACGCTGAGAGAACCACAGGACTAAAGGTAGACGAAAAATGCAGAAGTCTGCCTGAACCCAAAACAATCCTTATCTTCATTGGCTACCCCACATCGGTCTTGGAAGGCTGTTATCTCTCCACTCTCCTGGATTGTTATGCAGACAGATGCTCGGCCCTACCCCCACCTCCCTGCTCCTATGAACTTTGTCTCTGGATCAGGACTCTTCGAGGTCGTCTCCACGGAAACAGCCGTGTCCTCGTCATCAGTATCAGACGGCAGAGACAATGTTGAGACTGTGGTGGAGATGAAGTCCATGGACTTATACACACACGCACACGAAGATACATAACACACACACCACCTCCTACTCAACGCCTTCTTGGCTCCCACCCCCCCTCCCTCCCCCGTTACAGTGCAGTCTGCTGAGGGTTGATGCGATGCGCCTGAGCGGCTGCGCGCTCCCCCCAGTGTCTGTGCTGCGACACTTCCCCTCCCCAACACCCTTCCCCCTACCACATGTGCAAGTCTTCGAGTTTTGTTGTAATGTTTTTATGATGTTGCTATGTGCTGAGGTTTTTCTTCGTTTTAATGAAACAAGTGCCCTCTCGTTTCATTGAAAGGAATGTTTTTTTCCCTCCTCCTTCCTCCTGTTCTCTCATTTCTCATCTAATAATTGCATTTCGTTGCTCTGTACTTGTGACATGTGCAATGACAATAAAGTTGAATCTAATCTAATCTAATCTAATATTTCTCCTCTCATTTTAATTTCACAGAATACTGGAATGTTAATAACCATGAGTGTGTTGCAAAACAATACCAGCAGCAACACTACAGCAGGAGAATACAAAACAATATTACAGACCACATATTCTAAAAGCAAATATTTATATAATTAAAATATCCCAGCTGCAGCCAGTTCATTGAAATGCAATGCGGGCATTTAAGTCTTGTGTATGGAAGGAAAGCAACATTGTTGTACCACTCCATCGCTGGTGAAGTCAGGTTTTGGACAGGTGTCAGGATCCATGGATGCAAAGTATAGGCACTGTCACCTTAAAACTTTAACACATCTCATTAGTAAAAATTTCATAACACATTTTTCATATTTAAAGTTGTTTAATTCCGTACCGAATAGCCAACCACCTCCAGAGTCACCATCTCTCAACTTCTCTAACAGGCAACTGTTCCTAAAGCTGAAGTTGTGTGTTTTAAAAAGATTTTAAAAGATTCTCTGCTTTTGCGAATGTTGGGGAGAGTCACCATAAATGTAAAGCGGGATACAGGTAACACGATCAATAACAATTACAATTGTTACAAATGTACAATTACCACGTCTGAGTTGCTATAACAAACAATGTGCTTTTTTGCTGTTATATGTTTACAAAATGCCATCTAAAGAGAAAATGGTACCAAGGGAGGTCATGGAGGGGGCTTCAGATTAGGAGATTAAGGACACTAGATGATGTGAAAACCATCTACATGTAGTGTCCATTTTGGGAGATTTTTAGGCATTTTAAATGGTGTTTAATTTCTTTAATAAATGTTAATTTTACTCATCAATGTGATTGACTTAGGTAGGTCAGTTTTTTGTTTAATTTTAAATGTGTTCAGCTAATATACTTGCTGTGTTGACAGCCTCATTTTAGGGGAAAGAAACAGCTAACTTGGTCACAGGCATTTATAATAAGCACACACAAGAGTGCTCTGTATGGTCTATTTGCTTTGTACTGTAAAAGCTTACCTGGGTGTTTAAGAAACAAACAACAGTACCTTTCCACATCTATTTGCATGTTACCATAACTCAGTTTATGGTAAGTTACGAAGTTGCTTAAGCATCAGTTTTTTTACACAGTCTTTTTTATGAAAAAAGCCCCATGCTTCATAATCTGAGCCTGCTGGACAACTCCACTCTGCGGCAGCAGGGCGCCTTGCACCCCCTGCCAAATGGGTAAAGGGTTCTCGCTCATCCCTAGCACGGACCTTCTCCACCCTAGCTCCCCAGTGGTGGAATGAACTCCCTGTCCCTCTACGAACCACTTCCTCATTGCCCATCTTTTACCATGGTCTGAAAACTCATCTCTTCAGACCATACCTGGACTAACTATCGCCACTCTGCGGATCATTTCTATCACTTCAATTCCCGTCTTTCATGCTATACATGTACCTCCTGTGCCACTTTCATGGTACATGTACCTCCATCCAGCACTTATTGTGCCATGTTTCATTGTCTTGATGTTGTAGCTTGTAATACCTCCTAGATTGACTTAGCATAGGTTAGGTCCGAGTAATGCTCATTGTGTGAACTGAACTTAATGTGTTCATGGCTATGAATAACTGTATGAGTATAAAGTGTTGAATTGAGTATTGTACCTTATTGGACCTGTTTCGTAGTCATAGTTCCAATGACCTTTGGTATGCACTTATTGTACGTTGTTTTGGATAAAAGCATCTGCCAAATAAATGTAATGTAATGTAAACTGAGGATGTGGCTGGTTGCACGTTACCAATCGAAATATGTTCCCTTGATTAAAATTAGTATGACCCAAAAAACCTGCGTATGCACATTTATAGGGTGTTTTCATTTACTGTTATAACCTCTAAAACAATCATACAAACTAGCTGGCATGAACGTAACATCAGATGACACACCATGGTTTTAATTGTATCTGACTCAAATAAGTTATGAATGTAATTAAAACGACTAATGACTACTGACATGTCAAAGCTGTTTTCATATTCATGTAATTTCATAGTGGTAGGCTCAATATTTTCTGAATAAATGAACCAAATCTGAAAACTGTCACTGTGGTGTGGGGATGGCTGGTTTAAGCAGCCACACCTGCCTGGGTCAAGCTAATTAGACCTGGCCAATTGGATAATTGGTTAATAATTAGATAATTGGCCAGGCTAATTGGACCCAGGAACAGGAGTGGCTGCACCTGTGCGTAGTGAGGTAATCACTGCGCACAGGTTAAATCTACCATCCCCACCCACACAGGGGAGCCTCTCTGTCATGACAGTGCGTTAACATCTGCTCCTCGGCTATAACATCTTGCCGACCCTTGCAAATAAACGTGGACTGTTTTAACATCTTCTCCCTGTGTCTCTGTGCTGGAGGGCCCCAAGGAAAGCCACTTCGGTGGCCTGTGGCAGGCGTGTTTGCCACAGTGGCGCCCAACGTGGGGCTTCTCCGGCACAAGAAAGAGGCACAGGAGGGCCAGGCAGGAAGCACACTGGACGAGGAACAGCTGCGGTGTTCCTGACAGGGCTTTGGGCGGATCCTCCAGGCCAAAAACGGGGAGCGGGAGATGACCACGGAGGGGAAGGAAGCGATCCTCAGCTGGGACGCTGGGGAGCTGGACCTGGCCGTGAAGGCAGGTCAGCTACGGGCGGTGCACGAGAGGTGGTCGCGCCGTGAGCTGGACTTGGCCGGGAAGGCGGGTCAGCTACGGGCGGCGCACAAGCAGTGGCCGTGCCGTATTGCTTCCTTTCTTGTCTGTTGGTTGTTTTAGTTCATCGTTTTGGCCTGGTTGGGTTGCCCGGAGCCCGTGAAGGGGAAAGCCTGCACCAGCCTTCCAGCAGAGCCGACTGGCGGCCACCACACCTGCAAGGGTTCCTGGTCCCCAGCGCCACAAGGAAGCCAGCCCAGCCAGCCCACCAGCCCAACCACCCCACCACAGCCCCTGGAACAGCCCAAGCCGGTGACATCCCCACCAACCAGCTGAGCAGCCCAGGAATCCCCGCGCTCCGAGAGGGAGGAGGGGGGAGGGCTGCCTCATCATCCGGGGGAGGGTCACGGCTGTGCACTGGACTGTTCCGGGGCCCTTAAAGTGTTAAGGGCGCTTGGTTTTTTTGTTTCGTTTTTTTTTTTTCTCGCTTGGTTGGAGTGCTGGGGGGGGAGTAGGCTTCGGCCAGGGATTCTCCCTGGCCTCAGTTTGGCGTTGGGGGTATGTGGTGTGGGGATGGCTGGTTTAAGCAGCCACACCTGCCTGGGTCAAGCTAATTAGACCTGGCCAATTGGATAATTGGTTAATAATTAGATAATTGGCCAGGCTAATTGGACCCAGGAACAGGAGTGGCTGCACCTGTGCGTAGTGAGGTAATCACTGCGCACAGGTTAAATCTACCATCCCCACCCACACAGGGGAGCCTCTCTGTCATGACAGTGCGTTAACATCTGCTCCTCGGCTATAACATCTTGCCGACCCTTGCAAATAAACGTGGACTGTTTTAACATCTTCTCCCTGTGTCTCTGTGCTGGAGGGCCCCAAAGAAAGCCACTTCGGTGGCCTGTGGCAGGCGTGTTTGCCACAGTCACATTTATGGGACTCTCCTTATAAAACATGCTGACAATGTCTCTTCTTAAGAATGGCCATTCTGATCTTGTGCCGGAAAGACATTAACACCCACTTTTTGGAGACATTAAAAAACAGACGCAATTACCCTTGCCGCAAGATCCACCAGCTGTGATAATTCACATGTAACAGGTAATATGCATAAATTTCCATTCTCTCCTTCCATAGTTTTGCGGTCTACCATTAGAATGCATTCTACCAAACATGCTAATTTTAGGGATGCCACATTTTTCTCATTTTACCAGCGCAAGTCTCTGGTGCGACACCTTAGTAAATATGTAAAAATTAGGGCTGTCAAATTAACGCATTCATTTTGATTCATTAATTAATTATAAAATAACGCGTTAAAAAAATAACGCCAATTAACGCATATAATATTATTTAATGTTTATGTCAATTAATTGATGTGCCGATGTTACTGTAAGTTGCTGCGTGTTGAATAACACTACCTATATTGCCAAATAACCCAACCGTCACATTTTGCCACTCTGTCAGCCATTATGGGGTTCAGACACTCTGACAAACAGGCCCTTCAGCTGGAGCGGTCGGTGTGGCTCTGAGCCTCTGAGAGCAGCGGTAATTTTTAAACGACACCACCAGAGTGAATTTACAAATGCACCCTCTGACACCGTGTATCACACAATTCCAACCAGTGGTGCGTTAGTTGCGCATGTAAATAATATGTTAAATAGTTAAACTAGCACGAAACCGTGGAGACCCACGGCGTACTTGTACCATACTACAAGAAAGATCTAGAGGCTCTGCAAAAAGGTTCAAAGAAGGGCAACCAAATTGTTTTCTGGTTAGAAAGATAAAAGCTATGAGGAAAGACTTAAGATGCTTATGGCCATATTTACAAAGGAGTTTGTCATGAGTAAAACTTGGCTAACTATATAGCTAGCTAGCTATGGCATGTCCTCACTTTTGTAACGGTATCTGTTGTCCTCTGTGTGTCCATACATCTATATTGGTGGTACGCGCTAAGTAGGTTAACTAAAGTAGGCGAAATGCTAACATGTTAGGGTTAGCTAAAGTAACGGCAATGAAGGCAATAAAGCTGTGCTTACAAATCTTGTGCCGTTCGAAGTGGTGATTTTGTGAGATGCAGCGCATGCGTCCTACTAAACGAAGCATCGCCTGTGCATGCGTCCCACCAAACGTCCCTCTCAGGTCGTCCAAGAGTGAGTGAGTGAGTGAGTGACCACAATTTGCCATGCATAGCCCATGGCGGCAGTTCCTGCGCACTGTGGGGAAAAGACTGTTATGGCCACATTGGTGCTTAAATGATAAGCTTATGTTAAATTTTTTTTTAAACCGTTATGGCCACATTTTAAGTGATAGTCTTATGTTCAATAATAAAAAGACATATATTTGGAAAAATGATTGGAAATAAAACAATTTATTGATTTCTAATGCCCCCTTTTGATATTTCTATTCAATGCTTTACTCATGTGTCACAATAATGTAAAGCTTTTCAGTTGAAATATCTTCATTTGGGGGCTTTTCCAAGCAAATATTGATACATGCGATTAATTGCAATTAGTTCAATTAATTAATCAGCATATCATGTAATTGATTTGATTCAAAATTTTAATCGATTGACAGCCCTAGTAAAAATGCTATTTGTCTTATTAGAATCTATAAATGCACAGCAAATCCTTTGTAAATATGGCCATAAGCATCTTAAGTCTTTCCTCATAGCTTTTATCTTTCTAACCAGAAAACAATTTGGTTGCCCTTCTTTGAACCTTTTTGCAGAACCTCTAGATCTTTCTTGTAGTATGGTCCTGTGGAAGTATGGGTTTTCTTCATTCTTTTAATGTTTTTACATTTCTTCTTATTAAAGATTGTACTGATCAAGAATATATTTAAATGTATGTGATTATGGGATGATCTCTGAAGAACAATAGGTATTCTGTGTTATGTCTATTTGTAACTAAGGAAAGACAGTGGTCTCCTTGTACACTGATGCATACTACCTAGAGAATCTTTGAACCCCAGTTGCAGGAGGGAAAATTGTAAACATTTACTTAGTGGAATTTTGTAAGTAACTTCTGTTGGGAAACAATCTTGTGCAGAAGACCTTTGAGTTGTAAGAGAAGAGAAAGGATACTGATCTAGAAAGAACTGATTTGCAATATCTAGTAAATGTATAGATTATATTCTATTAAAATGAATGAATGAAAATCAAAGTAATCACGGCAACAGTAATAAACATAGTTTGTTAGAACATGGTGGTGTGTATATGAGTCAATATTTCAGTTGGATTACAGCATGTAGTGAATGCATGTAAAGTGCATGTACTTTGAAACTGGAAGATGGAACAATTGTTAACCATAAGGACAAATATTTGTTATTCAAGTCATGCATATACAGTTCTCTGTAAGTGTGTGTAGTGAAATATCTGTCATTGATTAAAATGGAAGATTATATAATAGTTATTGTTAAACTAACTTATGAAACATATGTTTGACCTAGGCTGGGATTGTTTATTTTAAAGGGAAGATACATCAGGGTGGAGATCTGATTGTATAAAAAGGATGTAAAAACATAATGCGAAGACGCTCTCTATGTATCTTTATGGTACTAGAGACCTCCCGTAGGCCTACGTACATGAAAAGGATTATTGATTAAAGAGAATAAAAAGGTTATTAGAAGAAATCATAAGTTCTAGTCTTTATTCTGGCATCACCTACTCACCCACCGAACCTAAGAAAGGGTTTTCCTCCACAAAATTTGGCGAGCCAGCCAGGAGTCCAACAACCTCGAGGGAGGCACGCAAGGGAACCGACGGAGTGCTGTGTTTCTCCTTCTAGTGACCGGCCAACTTTAGTAAAAGGTAAGCAGACGCCTTTTTAATAAAAAGTTTGTGATTAGGAGTTACCCGTAGTCTGTCGGCCCCAACCGTGGCCAGATTCGAGTGACGGACTCCTGGGGGTGAGTTGTTGTAGAGTGTGTTTAAAGTGGTGTTGTGAGAATAAAGAGAGTAAAGAGTATAAAGAGTGAGTAAAGAGAATAAAGAGAGTGTGAGAAAAAAAAGTGAATAGAGGTGAATAAAAAATTTTTTAAAAATGGTTTGATGAAGAATTATTGAGTAAAGAAATAAGAGTGAATTAAAGAAACAAGAGTTTAAAGACCTGTCTGGGACAGAAGAGGCCTATAGGGAAAGAGTAAATAGAGTTAGGTTCAGCTAGCCAAATACGTAACGGACCTTAGTAACAGGACGTGTAGAGAGTAACTGTTGAGAGGAGATGTCTTCCACATGAAATCCGCTGTGAAAAGGTTAATAATCAGGGGAACCTGTATGCGTGATTGTGTACTGTTACCCTGAATTAAGCGTGATAGGGAAAAGTGGTAGGAAAGGGACAGTTTTAGGGAAAGCTATACAAAAGTCTTATTGACAATTACAGTCAGGGACATATATTGATACCCTGTATTCGTGTTAGGGAAAGAATTTTAAAAGTCTTATTGCAATAAGCTGTGTTATTTTTTGTTGTGTTTTTTGTTTTCATATAGTGTGTCTGTCTTTATGTTGCTCTCGTTGGGATAAAATTGCTATGTGTGATTTGTCAAAGTGTGATGTTTATTGGTTGTCTTAATCTTATGGGCCCAGAAAATATTGTTTTACATTTTAGAGACATAAATATATTAATTGCACAATAAGTATTGTTTTATATTATAGATCTATGATTACAATAACTGTATAATGATGGTGATAGATGGCTCTTTGGAGCAGTGAAGTTATTCTTATTTTTGAGCTACCTACAGTATATTTGTTGATTTATTTTCTACTGCTTATAAAAGAAAACTTGTTTTTGCTGATTTATACTTTGTGGGGTGTGTGTGTGTTTAAGAGTACAAAGTTTGTTATAATCATTTTAGCCCTCTTGTGGGGAAGATAAGGTCTCATAATAATGGGAGCAATATAAACTATTTTTTGGAATAAAACATACAAGGAGGTGTTTGATAAAGCGGAACCCATGGTGGATGTTGACTGGTTGTAAGATTATTAACTAGAAGAAAAAAAAACAAAAAAACAATTACTCTGAGGATTTGACTGAACCTATGGAAAAAATCCCACTCTCTTGCACCATGACTGAGGAAATAAATAACATACCTAAGCCCTTAACTCCTTTAAAGGCAATGACTGAGTACTTCCAAATATCTTATGATGATACTATGTGGCAGAGAAAGTGGCAGAAGTGGACAGCTACCAGTCCCACCCCATGGCCAGAACAGGGCACGTGGCGCCCTGCATATTTGCAAGCTATTGAAACCATATTAGCTAATAAAGAGAGTAAAGCTCGGATTGGACAGAAAGAAAAATTAAAAACCCTTAGAGTACACTTGACCCAGTGGAAGAATGAAGCTGCAAATCACAGATCCAAAGCAATAAGACAAGCAGGAATTCAAGTTGCTCCTCCCCTCCAGACTAAAGATAAGGCAATGCAAGAGGAAGCAATGGTGTCAACAGCTCCGGAATTCACTTGTGTGTGCCCACCAGCGTATAGCAGTACTACACCATCTTTATATCCGAGCCAAGCACTGCACCAAATGGTTGTCTCTAGTGCAGCTGCAGAAGATGAACAGTGCCAGTCAGCTTTGAAAACAACCAGTGTACACGGAACTCTTCAAGTCAAGGGTCAAGTTCATCTGGGCAAAAGTAAATATGATAATGCGTTCACAATGACTAGTGAGCTCTCACCAGACAGGGGTGCATCAACATTTATACATGCAGAGACAGGACCTGATGCTACGGGGTACCGAGATGCATTGAAGAGAACCGCTCCACCACACTATAAAAATACAAAAGTACTAGAAGAAAAAGATGTACTAATCTGTACCAGTTCCTATGATGATGAAGAGCCTCTAATAAATTACAGAAAGAAAAGTGCTGCATCTAAACAAGATAAGAAGGTACTTTGGGGCCCAGTACAGCCTCTTGAACCTCCAGCTCAGATGATGCAACCAATATCGATGCAGATGCCGATACCTGCACAGCTGATAATTCCACAGTGGAGACCACAACAATGGCAGCAACCTCAACAAAATCTCCAAAATCAGCAATGTTTTGCTTGTGGTAATTTCGGACATTTTGCCCGACACTGCTGGTCAGGAGGACAAGGAAACA